>NW_027325972.1:192500-338666 GCF_048594095.1 Paramormyrops kingsleyae
CAGGGCTGATCCTCCCGGGCCCGAAGGGCCCTGTTGGCCGAGTGGTTGGCAGTGGCTAGGTACCTTTTGTAGCCGGGTAAGGTGCACTTAAAGCCGGGTCAGCCTGACCGTATGTGGGCCTTAAGTTTAGGGGCCCTTTGTCCAAAGTGTAGCCGGGTAAGGTGCACTTAAAGCCGGGTCAGCCTGACCGTATGTGGGCCTTAAGGTCAGGGGGCCTTTGTCGAAAGTGTAGCCGGGGAAGGTGCACTTAAAGCTGGGTGAGCCTGACCGTATGTGGGCCTTAAGGTCAGCGGCCCTTTGTCCAAAGTGTAGCCGGGGAAGGTGCACTTACAGCTGGGTCAGCCTGACCGTATGTGGGCCTTAAGGTCAGGGGGCCTTTGTCCAAAGTTGGCCGGACTGTCTTGGGCCCGCAGGGCCCTGCTGGTGGACTGTCTTGGGCCCGAAGGGCCCTCTCCCATGAGCCCGCAGGGCTCATCCTCCCGGGCCCGAAGGGCCCTGCAGGCCGGACTGTCTTGGGCCCGAAGGGCCCTCTCTGCAGGCCCCTCTCCGAAGAGCCCGCAGTGCTCATCGTCCCGGGCCCGAATGGCCTTGTTGGCCAAGTGGTTGGCAGTGGCTAGTCCAAAGTGTAGCCGGGTAAGGTGCACTTAAAGCCGGGTCAGCCTGACCGTATGTGGGCCTTAAGGTCAGCGGCCCTTTGTCCAAAGTGTAGCCGGGGAAGGTGCACTTACAGCTGGGTCAGCCTGACCGTATGTGGGCCTTAAGGTCAGGGGGCCTTTGTCCAAAGTTGGCCGGACTGTCTTGGGCCCGCAGGGCCCTGCTGGTGGACTGTCTTGGGCCCGAAGGGCCCTCTCCCATGAGCCCGCAGGGCTCATCCTCCCGGGCCCGAAGGGCCCTGCAGGCCGGACTGTCTTGGGCCCGAAGGGCCCTCTCTGCAGGCCCCTCTCCGAAGAGCCCGCAGTGCTCATCGTCCCGGGCCCGAATGGCCTTGTTGGCCAAGTGGTTGGCAGTGGCTAGTCCAAAGTGTAGCCGGGTAAGGTGCACTTAAAGCCGGGTCAGCCTGACCGTATGTGGGCCTTAAGGTCAGGGGGCCTTTGTCGAAAGTGTAGCCGGGGAAGGTGCACTTAAAGCTGGGTCAGCCTGACCGAATGTGGGCCTTAAGTTTAGGGCCCTTTGTCGAAAGTGTAGCCGGGGAAGGTGCACTTACAGCTGGGTGAGCCTGACCGTATGTGGGCCTTAAGTTTAGGGCCCTTTGTCGAAAGTGTAGCCGGGGAAGGTGCACTTAAAGCTGGGTGAGCCTGACCGTATGTGGGCCTTAAGTTTAGGGCCCCATTGTCGAAAGTGTAGCCGGTGAAGGTGCACTTAAAGTTGCGTCAGCCTGACCGAATGTGGGCCTTAAGTTTAGGGCCCCTTTGTCGAAAGTGTAGCCGGGGAAGGTGCACTTAAAGCTGGGTGAGCCTGACCGTATGTGGGCCTTAAGTTTAGGGGCCCTTTGTCCAAAGTGTAGCCGGGGAAGGTGCACTTAAAGCTGGGTCAACCTGACTGAATGTGGGCCTTAAGGTCAGGGGCCCTTTGTCCTAAGCTGGCCGGACTGTCTTGGGCCCGAAGGGCCCTGCAGGTGGACTGTCTTGGGCCCGAAGGGCCCACTCCCATGAGCCCATAGGGCTCATCCTCCCGGGCCCGAAGGGCCCTGCAGGCCGGACTGTCTTGGGCCCGAAGGGCCCATTACATAACCCTAAGTAGAAGGTGCAAGCATAACCCTAAGTGCCAGCTGCAAGCGTAACCCTAAGTAGCAGGTGGAAGCATAACCATAAGTGCCATCTGCAAGCGTAACCCTAAGTGCCAGCTGAAACCATAACCCTAAGTCACAGGGGAGTCCGGGAACCAGCGGGCCCTCGGTGAAACTGTACCCGGGGAAGGTGCACTTAAAGCTGGGTCAGCCTGACCGTATGTGGGCCTTAAGTTTAGGGCCCCTTTGTCGAAAGTGTAGCCGGGGAAGGTGCACTTAAAGCTGGGTCAGCCTGACCGTATGTGGGCCTTAAGGTCAGGGGGCCCTTGTCCTAAGTTGGCCGGCTGCCTTGGGCCCGAAGGGCCTTGTCCGAAGAGCCCTGCGGGCTCATCGTCCCGGGCCCTTCGGGCCCAGCTTGCGGACTGTCTTGGGCGAGTGTCTTGGGCCCGAAGGGCCCTTTCCGATGAGCCCGTAGGGCTCATCCTCCTGGGCCCGAAGGGCCCTGTTGGCCGGACTGTCTTGGGCCCGAAGGGCCCTACCCGCAGACCCCTCTCCGAAGAACCTGCAGGGCTGATCCTCCCGGGCCCGAAGGGCCCTGTTGGCCGAGTGGTTGGCAGTGGCTAGGTACCTTTTGTAGCCGGAGAAGGTGCACTTAAAGCTGGGTCAGCCTGACCGTATGTGGGCCTTAAGGTCAGGGGCCCTTTGTCGAAAGTGTAGCCGGGGAAGGTGCACTTAAAGCTGGGTCAGCCTGACCGTATGTGGGCCTTAAGGTCAGGGGGCCCTTGTCCTAAGTTGGCCGGCTGCCATGGGCCCGAAGGGCCTTGTCCGAAGAGCCCTGCGGGCTCATCGTCCCGGGCCCTTCGGGCCCAGCTTGCGGACTGTCTTGGGCGAGTGTCTTGGGCCCGAAGGGCCCTTTCCGATGAGCCCGTAGGGCTCATCCTCCTGGGCCCGAAGGGCCCTGTTGGCCGGACTGTCTTGGGCCCGAAGGGCCCTACCCGCAGACCCCTCTCCGAAGAACCTGCAGGGCTGATCCTCCCGGGCCCGAAGGGCCCTGTTGGCCGAGTGGTTGGCAGTGGCTAGGTACCTTTTGTAGCCGGAGAAGGTGCACTTAAAGCTGGGTCAGCCTGACTGTATGTGGGCCTTAAGGTCAGGGGCCCTTTGTCGAAAGTGTAGCCGGGGAAGGTGCACTCAAAGCTGGGTCAGCCTGACTGAATGTGGGCCTTAAGGTCAGGGGCCCTTTGTCCTAAGCTGGCCGGACTGTCTTGGGCCCGAAGGGCCCTGCAGGTGGACTGTCTTGGGCCCGAAGGGCCCACTCCCATGAGCCCGTAGGGCTCATCCTCCCGGGCCCGAAGGGCCCTGCAGGCCGGACTGTCTTGGGCCCGAAGGGCCCTACCCGCAGACCCCTCTCCGAAGAGCCTGCAGGGCTGATCCTCCCGGGCCCGAAGGGCCCTGTTGGCCGAGTGGTTGGCAGTGGCTAGGTACCTTTTGTAGCCGGAGAAGGTGCACTTAAAGCTGGGTCAGCCTGACCGTATGTGGGCCTTAAGGTCAGGGGCCCTTTGTCGAAAGTGTAGCCGGGGAAGGTGCACTTAAAGCTGGGTCAGCCTGACCGTATGTGGGCCTTAAGGTCAGGGGGCCCTTGTCCTAAGTTGGCCGGCTGCCTTGGGCCCGAAGGGCCTTGTCCGAAGAGCCCTGCGGGCTCATCGTCCCGGGCCCTTCGGGCCCAGCTTGCGGACTGTCTTGGGCGAGTGTCTTGGGCCCGAAGGGCCCTTTCCGATGAGCCCGTAGGGCTCATCCTCCTGGGCCCGAAGGGCCCTGTTGGCCGGACTGTCTTGGGCCCGAAGGGCCCTACCCGCAGACCCCTCTCCGAAGAGCCTGCAGGGCTGATCCTCCCGGGCCCGAAGGGCCCTGTTGGCCGAGTGGTTGGCAGTGGCTAGGTACCTTTTGTAGCCGGGGAAGGTGCACTTAAAGCTGGGTCAGCCTGACTGAATGTGGGCCTTAAGGTCAGGGGCCCTTTGTCCTAAGCTGGCCGGACTGTCTTGGGCCCGAAGGGCCCTGCAGGCCGGACTGTCTTGGGCCCGAAGGGCCCTCTCCCATGAGCCCGCAGGGCTCATCCTCCCGGGCCCGAAGGGCCCTGCAGGCCGGACTTTCTTGGGCCCGAAGGGCCCTCTCTGCAGACCACTCTCCGAAGAGCCCGCAGGGCTCATCGTCCCGGGCCCGAAGGGCCCTGCAGGCCGGACTGTCTTGGGCCCGAAGGGCCCTCTCCCATGAGCCCGCAGGGCTCATCCTCCCGGGCCCGAAGGGCCCTGCAGGCCGGACTGTCTTGGGCCCGAAGGGCCCTCTCTGCAGACCCCTCTCCGAAGAGCCCGCAGGGCTCATCGTCCCGGGCCCAAATGGCCTTGTTGGCCAAGTGGTTGGCAGTGGCTAGTCCAAAGTGTAGCCGGGGAAGGTGCACTGAAAGCTGGGTCAGCCTGACTGAATGTGGGCCTTAAGGTCAGGGGCCCTTTGTCCTAAGCTGGCCGGACTGTCTTGGGCCCGAAGGGCCCTGCAGGCCGGACTGTCTTGGGCCCGAAGGGCCCTCTCCCATGAGCCCGCAGGGCTCATCCTCCCGGGCCCGAAGGGCCCTGCAGGCCGGACTGTCTTGGGCCCGAAGGGCCCTCTCTGCAGACCCCTCTCCGAAGAGCCCGCAGGGCTCATCGTCCCGGGCCCAAATGGCCTTGTTGGCCAAGTGGTTGGCAGTGGCTAGTCCAAAGTGTAGCCGGGGAAGGTGCACTGAAAGCTGGGTCAGCCTGAGTGTACATGGGGCCTTAAGGTCAGGGGGCCTTTGTCCTAAGTTGGCCGGCTGTCTTGGGCCCGAAGGGACTACCGAGCTGTCCTTTGATAGCCAACCCAGGGAAGGTGCACTGAGTCCTGGCCAGCATTGCCAGAGTCCACCGATGAGTCAAAACAGAACCAACAGTCGTAGGATGTAGATCTCCCCTAACCAGGTGCACCTAAAGGCGGGTAACTTGGTTAAGAAATTTCAAACCCGTAGCTCAAAGTTTTTGCAAATGAAAATCAGAAATTGACAAGTGCAAAAGCGTAACTTTAAAATCAGAAATGAAATAATGTTTTTTTGTGATGCTCACTGATGCCTCCTGGTGTATGTGCAAGGGATTTACCTAAAAAATAAAAATTAAATGTTCATAATTGCATTAAAAAACGGTCCAAAATTTAAACATGTGTCAAAAATGCATTTATGAACCATATGGGAAATTAACATTGAGGTTCACAAATGCAACCAATTTTTTACAAAAAACCACTGTTGGTTACATATATGCACACTTTATATGGGATTTTTGAATGCATTCGCGTAAAATAAATATTTAAACGGTGTAAGGTACCTAACCCTAACCCTAACCCTAACCCTAACCCTAATTTACTCATTTACTCGTAGTTACATTGCCTAAACCTAAGACTTTGAGGATCAATGCCTAACCCCTAAAAAACAAGAGATTTTGCCTAAACCTAAAAAACTGAGGACATTGCCTAAACCTAAATTTAACACCTTAATTTGGCTCTTTTTAACCTGATCCTGATACCTCATTCTAACCCTAACCTCTTAGGAACCCTAACCATAGCCGTAACCGTTACACCTTAGAAACCCTAACCATAACCGTTACACCTTAGAAACCCTAACCGTAACCCTTACACCTTAGAAACCCATACTGTAACCCTTACACCTTAGCCATAACAACTAATTCCTGTCTGGAATCCCAACTGCAATCCGGAACCCTTAAACTATCGCCTATCTGGAACCCTAACCTGGATCCCTTGGCCTAATTCCTATCTGGAACCCATGTTCTTTTTGGAACCTCTATTCCTTGTCTGGAACCATATATCTTGAAGCCCTGCATTCTCTAATCTTAACCCTGGAGGGTTGTCCTTCAACAGGGCGTAGTCTTCCCTGGCCGAGACTCCAATTGGTGAGTCAATCTTGAATCGACCAATAATGGATTCTACTATAACTATAGTATAACCAGTATTAATTTCACAAAGGAGGCCCCAAGAGGCCCCATGGGAGACGAGGTCTCACCAGCGGATCCGAAAATCCATGACGCGGCCTTCATCTCGGCCGGAACCCCATGAATTTCACGAGTGTTTTCACTCGCGGTTTCAATTTTGTTCTTTTTACCCATAATGCACCTGAATGCATAATTATTTTAACCACGCCCATCAAGGATTTTTACCCATAATGCACCATTATGCATAATTATTTTAGCCACGCCCATCCAGGATTTTGACCCATAATGCACTTGGTCGAGGGAAACTTTCTTTACACGCGAATATCTCGCCTTCCGTAAGTCCGATCGAGATAGAAAGCATACCACCGGACTCGTCTCGACCTCCTCTATCTACTTACACGGTAAGTCTTTATTATTCTTCTTTATTATTTATTTTTTTCCCCCACCACGAGCGAAAAGCCGGGTTCCCATTATAGAGTACCCACTTGGCCCTGGACCTTCTTGCACACACCCCATCGTCACGAATCGTCGTTTAGACCTTCGAGACTTCCAGATCCTCATCAGGACCTTGAGCACAATCTCCAAGGCCTTTTTGAAGGCTATTTCCTTGGACCCTCCAGGAGACTCTCATCCTACTAGAACCATCAGTAGGATTCTTCTTGGACTCTGGTCGGACCGGGAGTCTGCTCCACATCCAGTTCCCTGGGTGTCTGCTTGTTCTCCTTTTCTTCCGGACTTGACCAGACCTCTTCATAGGAGACTCACTTTCTCAACCTTGTCTGGGCAGATTGTGGTAACCTTACGGTGTCAACAAGCAATCTGTTAACCTGAACAAGGGGTAAGTATACGGCCCTCCCAGGTCCACTTGGACAGCACGTGGGATGTGGTGGTCTATGGCGTCAAAGACCTTAAACGTGGCCAAGTCTTCTATGGGGGTTAGCCCCACTCATACAACAGCACATTCTTGCACCACATACGGTTGATTCTGCCTTACATAATTTTAGCTTAACTTTAAATCGCTAAACACTTACCTTCACAAACTTACCTTTAGATGTAACCATTTTAGCCAAAATACTTACCGTTCAATTCCAAAACCAATAATTTTAAACAAAACTTAAAGCTTGGCACAGACCAAAATAAATTCTCTTAAAAGATCCAATTAACCACCTTTAGCTGTTAATGCCAAGCTTAGCCTAACCATAACCCTAAATTGGCTATGGGACACGCCCCGGGACTTGATCACCCCGGGGTCCTGCCTTCGAGTGAGGGTGTCTGGTGGTAAATGGTGAAACACCCGATGATCTCGAGGTACACCACTGATGAGGTGTCCCACAATTCTTTTAAAACCGTAAACCTTTTCAATCTAAACTTCAATCTAAACTTCAATCTAAACTTCAATCTACTTACCCTTCTTATAACCTAAAACCTAACTTTTAATTAGCCTCAACCTTAGTTATTGTCTAACCTTAACCACTCAGGGTTATTGCCTAAACCTAAAACTAAATCAGTTCTTTTGACTACCTAATATTCCAGTTAACTAAATTAGCTTTAACCTTTGTCTCTTTCTAAACCTAACCAATCAGGATATATGCCTAAACTTAACCTTTAAATCAGGACTAACACTTTCAGACCGAAGCCTTCAACATTTATTAAATCATGTAAACCTATTTAACTGTAATGTATATTGACATCATAACAAACCTTAACCTAATACTCTAAAAACTTTTATGTCATTTAGACAACATGGTGACTCATGAAGTATGCAATGAACGTGATCAACTGGACCCTGGGAACAGAGTGACAAGCGCCGGCCCGTGCATTGCCTTTGGCTCTCTATACCAAACTGCTCTAGTCGTCAGACAGAGTGGGGAGAGTCATCGAGATAGAACTCCTTACACCTAACCCGCCAGTGCCTTCGGACAACCTTTCCCATGGGAAGCCTTAATGATCACGATCTGGTCTGTTGGAACGGTGGGTGGGAGGTAGGCTTAGGTTGCGGTTGAGACAGATTCCCTGTGTCCTGCTCCTCTGCCGAAATCCATCTAACTGGTTCGACGGATCTTCTTTGCAGACTTCTGATCACCAATAAAATATAATTTATTAGAATCCATGGTCAGGATTTTCCATGCCCCTTTCTGCTCTGATGAGGAGTTTGAGAGGAGCAATGGGAGCGGAGCACGCCTAACCCGGCGGGGTTGTTGTTGAGACCTAACCCGGTGTCCAACTTCCAAGTCTCTGATCCATTCCTAACCTGGTTCTATGAATAATAATAACTAGATCAATTTGCTTACCTTAAGTATCCATTACTACCTTTAATCTATATACCACAATAAATAAATCATTTTACTTACCTTAAACAGCCAAAAATGGGATTTCCCACGTCCCTCCCTGATCTATTTAGGAGCTAGAGGGGTGTGATGGGAACAGGGCTTGCCTACCCCGGCAGGGTTGTTGTTGAGACCTAACCCGGTGTCCAACTTCCAGTCCCTGATCCATCTCCACTCCGGATCCGCAACTTTAAATAGTCTAAAATATTCAAATAGGAGATTAGCAGTTAGAGGGGTGTGATGGGAACAGGGCTTGCCTACCCCGGCAGGGTTGTTGTTGAGACCTAACCCGGTGTCCAACTTCCAGTCCCTGATCCATCTCCACTCCGGATCCGCAACTTTAAATAGTCTAAAATATTCAAATAGGAGATTAGCAGTTAGAGGGGTGTGATGGGAACAGGGCTTGCCTACCCCGGCAGGGTTGTTGTTGAGACCTAACCCGGTGTCCAACTTCCAGTCCCTGATCCATCTCCACTCCGGATCCGCAACTTTAAATAGTCTAAAATATTCAAATAGGAGATTAGCAGTTAGAGGGGTGTGATGGGAACAGGGCTTGCCTACCCCGGCAGGGTTGTTGTTGAGACCTAACCCGGTGTCCGACTTCCAGTCCCTGATCCATCTCCACTCCGGATCCGCAACTTTAAATAGTCTAAAATATTCAAATAGGAGATTAGCAGTTAGAGGGGTGTGATGGGAACAGGGCTTGCCTACTCCGGCGGGATTTCGTTGAGACCTAACCCGGTGTCCGACTTCCAGCCCCTGGTCCATCTCCACTCTGGATCCGTAACTTTAAATAGTCTAAAATATTTAAGTAGGAGATTAGGAGCTAGAGAGGTGTGATGTGAGCGGGGCTTGCCTACCCCGGCAGGATTTCGTTGAGACCTAACCCGGTGTCCGACTTCCAGTCCCTGGTCCATCTCCACTCTGGATCCGTAACTTTAAATAGTCTAAAATATTTAAGTAGGAGATTAGGAGCTAGAGAGGTGTGATGTGAGCGGGGCTTGCCTACCCCGGCAGGATTTCGTTGAGACCTAACCCGGTGTCCGACTTCCAGTCCCTGGTCCATCTCCACTCTGGATCCGTAACTTTAAATAGTCTAAAATATTTAAGTAGGAGATTAGGAGCTAGATAGGTGTGATGTGAGCGGGGCTTGCCTACCCCGGCAGGATTTCGTTGAGACCTAACCCGGTGTCCGACTTCCAGCCCCTGGTCCATCTCCACTCTGGATCCGTAACTTTAAATAGTCTAAAATATTTAAATAGGGGATTAGGAGTTAGAGGGGTGTGATGGGAACAGGGCTTGCCTACCCCGGCAGGGTTGTTGTTGAGACCTAACCCGGTGTCCAACTTCCAGTCCCTGATCCATCTCCACTCCGGATCCGCAACTTTAATAGTCTAAAATATTTAAGTGGGAGATTAACCAGATTTCCAACTTCCGGCCCCTAATTTACTCATTTACTCGTAGTTACATTGCCTAAACCTAAGACTTTGAGGATCAATGCCTAACCCCTAAAAAACAAGAGATTTTGCCTAAACCTAAAAAACTGAGGACATTGCCTAAACCTAAATTTAACACCTTAATTTGGCTCTTTTTAACCTGATCCTGATACCTCATTCTAACCCTAACCTCTTAGGAACCCTAACCATAGCCGTAACCGTTACACCTTAGAAACCCTAACCATAACCGTTACACCTTAGAAACCCTAACCGTAACCCTTACACCTTAGAAACCCATACTGTAACCCTTACACCTTAGCCATAACAACTAATTCCTGTCTGGAATCCCAACTGCAATCCGGAACCCTTAAACTATCGCCTATCTGGAACCCTAACCTGGATCCCTTGGCCTAATTCCTATCTGGAACCCATGTTCTTTTTGGAACCTCTATTCCTTGTCTGGAACCATATATCTTGAAGCCCTGCATTCTCTAATCTTAACCCTGGAGGGTTGTCCTTCAACAGGGCGTAGTCTTCCCTGGCCGAGACTCCAATTGGTGAGTCAATCTTGAATCGACCAATAATGGATTCTACTATAACTATAGTATAACCAGTATTAATTTCACAAAGGAGGCCCCAAGAGGCCCCATGGGAGACGAGGTCTCACCAGCGGATCCGAAAATCCATGACGCGGCCTTCATCTCGGCCGGAACCCCATGAATTTCACGAGTGTTTTCACTCGCGGTTTCAATTTTGTTCTTTTTACCCATAATGCACCTGAATGCATAATTATTTTAACCACGCCCATCAAGGATTTTTACCCATAATGCACCATTATGCATAATTATTTTAGCCACGCCCATCCAGGATTTTGACCCATAATGCACTTGGTCGAGGGAAACTTTCTTTACACGCGAATATCTCGCCTTCCGTAAGTCCGATCGAGATAGAAAGCATACCACCGGACTCGTCTCGACCTCCTCTATCTACTTACACGGTAAGTCTTTATTATTCTTCTTTATTATTTATTTTTTTCCCCCACCACGAGCGAAAAGCCGGGTTCCCATTATAGAGTACCCACTTGGCCCTGGACCTTCTTGCACACACCCCATCGTCACGAATCGTCGTTTAGACCTTCGAGACTTCCAGATCCTCATCAGGACCTTGAGCACAATCTCCAAGGCCTTTTTGAAGGCTATTTCCTTGGACCCTCCAGGAGACTCTCATCCTACTAGAACCATCAGTAGGATTCTTCTTGGACTCTGGTCGGACCGGGAGTCTGCTCCACATCCAGTTCCCTGGGTGTCTGCTTGTTCTCCTTTTCTTCCGGACTTGACCAGACCTCTTCATAGGAGACTCACTTTCTCAACCTTGTCTGGGCAGATTGTGGTAACCTTACGGTGTCAACAAGCAATCTGTTAACCTGAACAAGGGGTAAGTATACGGCCCTCCCAGGTCCACTTGGACAGCACGTGGGATGTGGTGGTCTATGGCGTCAAAGACCTTAAACGTGGCCAAGTCTTCTATGGGGGTTAGCCCCACTCATACAACAGCACATTCTTGCACCACATACGGTTTATTCTGCCTTACATAATTTTAGCTTAACTTTAAATCGCTAAACACTTACCTTCACAAACTTACCTTTAGATGTAACCATTTTAGCCAAAATACTTACCGTTCAATTCCAAAACCAATAATTTTAAACAAAACTTAAAGCTTGGCACAGACCAAAATAAATTCTCTTAAAAGATCCAATTAACCACCTTTAGCTGTTAATGCCAAGCTTAGCCTAACCATAACCCTAAATTGGCTATGGGACACGCCCCGGGACTTGATCACCCCGGGGTCCTGCCTTCGAGTGAGGGTGTCTGGTGGTAAATGGTGAAACACCCGATGATCTCGAGGTACACCACTGATGAGGTGTCCCACAATTCTTTTAAAACCGTAAACCTTTTCAATCTAAACTTCAATCTAAACTTCAATCTAAACTTCAATCTACTTACCCTTCTTATAACCTAAAACCTAACTTTTAATTAGCCTCAACCTTAGTTATTGTCTAACCTTAACCACTCAGGGTTATTGCCTAAACCTAAAACTAAATCAGTTCTTTTGACTACCTAATATTCCAGTTAACTAAATTAGCTTTAACCTTTGTCTCTTTCTAAACCTAACCAATCAGGATATATGCCTAAACTTAACCTTTAAATCAGGACTAACACTTTCAGACCGAAGCCTTCAACATTTATTAAATCATGTAAACCTATTTAACTGTAATGTATATTGACATCATAACAAACCTTAACCTAATACTCTAAAAACTTTTATGTCATTTAGACAACATGGTGACTCATGAAGTATGCAATGAACGTGATCAACTGGACCCTGGGAACAGAGTGACAAGCGCCGGCCCGTGCATTGCCTTTGGCTCTCTATACCAAACTGCTCTAGTCGTCAGACAGAGTGGGGAGAGTCATCGAGATAGAACTCCTTACACCTAACCCTAACCCTAACCCTAACCCTGACCCTGACCCTGACCCTAACCCTAACCCCTAACCCCTAACCCTGACCCTGACCCTGACCCTGACCCTGACCCTGACCCTAACCCTGACCCTAACCCTAACCCCTAATGTCTAATTCCAACCCTAATCCCTTACCTCAACCCTGGACTTTAGACAGTTAGCCCTAACCCTTAACCCTTGACCTTTACCCTGACCCCTAACCTTCAGCCTTGACTTTACACTATAGTTTCTGACCCTCAATCCTGGACTTTGCAACCTTTCTGCCATAACCCTTTACCTCTACCTATATTCTAACCCTAACCCCCAGTTTTAACCCTAATTTTCATTCTTCACCATTATATTTACGTCTCCTCTTCTGCCCTCCTTGGATGCAGGGAACTGGGCTTTCCTAGTGGTCCTTAATTAGTTTATTTAGGTTATATAATGAACTGGATATGACCTGCCTTCTTTACTGTGGACACAACTGAAAGAAACATGAGTATGAAACAACAATGGGTCACTTAATAACATTTTAATTTAGGTTTCCCTGCTGGGTTTACCATCCTTGACAGTTCTGATGCCTCGGGTGTACAGGTTGGGGAAGGAATGATATTCCACCTTGGAACATAGAGGGCAGACATTAGAAGTTCTTAAAAGGTTTTAAACTAAAATATTGAACCCCAAAGGGGATATATACTTACCGGGGGACCTCTTTGTCTTCAGAACCTTTTATGTCTTTATCTAAACTGGTTAGAACATAATTTTAAACCCACTTATGGGGAATTATACTTACCAGGAATCTTCCTCACCGCTGTCATCCTTGTCGCCGCCGCCGCCGTCCTCGCCGTCTTCGTCGTCTCCGCCGCTCCTAGAAAAGAAAAAGATAAAGAATTAAATATGGGTTAGTAAGGCTATATTGCCCATGAACCCATTTAGAAGGGTAGTTCACTTACCAGACCGCCTTTACCTCCGCCGACTCCGCCTTGGCCGCCGCCTATATTAGGGCCAAGTACATCCCTATCAGGATAACCTAAAAAGAAAAAAGGAATAAAAGCAGGAAAGAGCCGTGAATGTTGCCCGTGCACCAGCAATATCTATGATATGCCATTAAACTTGTCCTACTTCATAAACCTAACCCTAACCCTAACCCTAACCCTAACCCTAATATGCTAAGTTAGTAAGATGATACCAGAAAAGTCACATAACAATACCTGAACTGCTAAGTTAGTGAGATGATACCAGAAATGTGACATAACGATACCTGAACTGCTAAGTTAGTAAGATGATACCAGAAATGTGACATAACAATACCTGACCTGCTAAGTTAGTAAGATGATACCAGAAATGTCACATAACAATACCTGAACTGCTAAGTTAGTCAGATGATACCAGAAATGTCACATAACAATACCTGAACTGCTAAGTTACTGAGATGATACCAGAAAGGACACATAACGATACCTGAACTGCTAAGTTAGTGAGATGATACCAGAAAAGACACATAACAATACCTGAACTGATAAGTTAGTGAGATGATACCAGAAATGTCACATCACAGTTCCGACATTGCTAAGTTAGTGAGATGATACCAGAAATGTCACGTCACAATACCTGAATTGCTAAGTTAGTGAGATGATACCAGAAATGTCACATAACACTTCCTAAAGTGCTAAGTTAGTAAGATGATACCAGAAACGTCACATAGCAATACCTGAACTGCTAAGTTAGTAAGATGATACCAGAAACCACACATCACGAGTCCGGAATCGCTAAGTTAGTAAGATGATACCAGAAAAGTCACATAGCAATACCTGAACTGATAAGTTAGTGAGATGATACCAGAAATGTCACATCACAGTTCCGACATTGCTAAGTTAGTGAGATGATACCAGAAATGTCACGTCACAATACCTGAATTGCTAAGTTAGTGAGATGATACCAGAAATGTCACATAACACTTCCTAAAGTGCTAAGTTAGTAAGATGATACCAGAAACGTCACATAGCAATACCTGAACTGCTAAGTTAGTAAGATGATACCAGAAACCACACATCACGAGTCCGGAATCGCTAAGTTAGTAAGATGATACCAGAAAAGTCACATAGCAATACCTGAACTGATAAGTTAGTGAGATGATACCAGAAATGTCACATCACAGTTCCGACATTGCTAAGTTAGTGAGATGATACCAGAAATGTCACGTCACAATACCTGAATTGCTAAGTTAGTGAGATGATACCAGAAATGTCACATAACACTTCCTAAAGTGCTAAGTTAGTAAGATGATACCAGAAACGTCACATAGCAATACCTGAACTGCTAAGTTAGTAAGATGATACCAGAAACCACACATCACGAGTCCGGAATCGCTAAGTTAGTAAGATGATACCAGAAAAGTCACATAGCAATACCTGGAATGCTAAGTTAGTAAGATGATACCAGAAAAGTCACGTCACAGTACCGGAATTGCTAGATTAGTAAGATGATACCAGAAAAGTCACATAACAATTCCTACAGTGCTAAGTTAGTAAGATGGTACCAGAAATGTGACATAACAATACCTGAACTGCTACGTTAGTGAGATGATACCAGAAAAGTCACGTCACAGTACCGGAATCACTAGGTTAGTAAGATGATAACAGAAAAGTCACATAACAATCCCTAATATGCTAAGTTAGTAAGATGATACCAGAAAAGTCACATAACAATACCTGAACTGCTAAGTTAGTGAGATGATACCAGAAATGTGACATAACGATACCTGAACTGCTAAGTTAGTAAGATGATACCAGAAATGTGACATAACAATACCTGACCTGCTAAGTTAGTAAGATGATACCAGAAATGTCACATAACAATACCTGAACTGCTAAGTTAGTCAGATGATACCAGAAACCACACTACACAGTTCCGTTATTGCTAAGTTAGTAATATGATACAGTCAATCATCAACAAAGATCTTCCAGGCAGGCAGAGGCAGAACATGCACTCAAGGTCAAAAGCCTAGTGTTATCAAGTTAAGGAGGCACAATTTTAATAAACATGTATTGGGGGGATTGTACAGCAGACTGTCTAGTTTCAGGAACACTTTGGATCATCTCCCTAGGCCACTGCTACCTGTAGTTATGCCCTGTCAAAGGACTCCATTCACTTAACATTGCCTACCATGGCAAATTCAAAGGGCCACTGCGGGACTTTGGTAAGGGCCACAGTCTTCAGACTCGGCACGGTCATTCCTGAAGGCGTCTAGTTTACGTGTGCCGAATTTCAGACCCATAGGTGGTACGGGTCAGTCGTAGGCCCCCCAGAAGTCCCCCTAGGCCATAAAGCGCACATCCGGAACCGCACGATGCATTTGTGGAAAGGTCACGAAAGGTCACCAAAAGTGAAGCCCATTGTTTGACATGAAGATCTGCTAATTAAGGTGATATCTATACATGAAATTAAAGGGCAGACTCTGTAGTTTTAGTAGCACTTTGAATGGTGTTCCTAGGCCACTCCTAGCTGAAGTTATGGGCCTAGAAGTGACAGGTGGGGTGCCTCCATTGACTTAACATTGCCGACCTCACTGACTTTGAGGGCCTATAAAAACAGTTCTGTGAGGTCTACACCTTTGAAACTCTACAGGTGTGGTCTTCAGTCTCCCATGTGTGTGCAGTAAAAAATCCAGACCTCTGGGTCGCACGGCCTAGGCCGCAGGTACCTTTTTGTACTTTGCGGCCTAGTGCTGAGGTCTAGACCGCTGATTCTCCAGTATGTGATATAGACCTCGGTGGGGCTCCACTGTGCCAAATCTCACTCTCCTAGCTCAAACGGGCCGGCCGTGAGACCACCAGACGCTAAAGGGTTAATAAAACCTGCCCCGTGTGGTCTAGACCTCCAAAATTCGGGTCACTGATGCAGGCCACCCTCCTCCGTCAGTATTCCAAATTTCAGACCTCTAGCTCTAAGCGAACTGCAGTTATGATCATTTTTCTAATGACGTCCCCTCCGAGCTTCGGCAGCCTTTCGACATGGGGTAGAGGGCCTAGGACCTTACCCCCATTTTTTGGCCCAGATGAGGCAAAATATCATCAACTTGTGCTCCTGCCGTATGTAGGGGGCATAATTCTAACGGACATATATGGAGGGACTTTGCGCCGCCGGCGTCCGGTGTCGGGAGAGCCTCGACCCGACCCCCTACGTCGCACCTCCGCCGAGATATCCGCTAATTGGCTCTAATATGGGGAGCGCTCATACGGCGCAGAGTGGTCCTCTTTGATGTTGGGAAACCCCTTCTACGGGCATCTTGGGGGCATGATTTTAACAGAGGTGTATGGATGGCCTTCTCTGGAGGGGCTCGTCGTTTCCGGTGAACTTTGACCCGTCGTCCTTCGTCGCTGCTCCGCAGAACCATTCCCTAATTGACGTTAATTGAAAAATCAATAACCCAGAAATGCATCGTGACAATTCTGGAAACGGGATTACACCTAGCAGTTCCGGCATTGCCACATCTGATGGCACTCACCTGCTAATTGCAAATCGAGGAGGCATAATTTTAATGGACATGTATTGGCAGGATTGTACAGTACGCCGTCCAGTTTCAGAAACATCTTGGATCATCTTCCTAGGTCACTGCTACGTGAAGTTATGGCCTGTCAAAGGCAGCCATTCACTTAACATTGCCTACATACTGAAATTTAAAAATTAACTGCGGGACACGGGTGCGAGCTACGGTCACGCAACTCGGCTCGGTCGTTCCGGCGGGTGTCTAGTTTTGCCGTGCCGAATTTCAGACCTCTAGCTCGTACGGCTTGGCCGTGACCCCCCGTGACGTTGTCTGAGAGGGGGAGTCGATCATCTGCTTAAAGATCTTCCGTCTAGGCAGATAAAGAAACAGTCTATTTTCAAATTAAGGAGGCACAATTTTAACAAACATGTATAGGGGCAATTGAAGGGCAGACCGTCTAGTTTCAGGAACACTTTGAACCATCTTCCTAGCTTCTACGGCCGTGCAGTTATGCCCCCTTAAGTTAGTTTGAGGCCTACACGGGCCTAAACAGCCTTGCCTACCATAGCAAATTCAAGAGGTCACTGTAGGCCTTTCGTAAGGGTCACATTCATAAAACTTGGCAGACTTGATCCAGAGCTGATCTAGTTAATGCATGCCAAAGGTCAGATGTGTAGGTCATACGGTTCGGCCGTGACGCCCCCTAATGTTAGTTTGAGGCCTAGTAAGACGGGAAAACACTTAGTACTTCCAACATTGCTAAGTTAGTAAGATGATAACAGAAATGTCACGTCACAGTACCGGAATCGCTAGATTAGTAAGATGATACCAGAAATGTCACTTCGCAGTTCCGGGATTGCTAAGTTAGTAAGATGATACCAGAAAAGTCACATAACAATTGCTAATCTGCTACGTTAGTAATATGATACCAGAAAAGTCACATCGCAATCCCTAAAGTGCTACGTTAGTAAGATGATACCAGAAACCACACATCATGATTCCGGAATCGCTACGTTAGTAAGATGATAGCAGAAACGTCACATAGCAATACCTGAACTGCTAAGTTAGTAAGATGATACCAGAAATGTCACATAACAATACCTGAACTGCTACGTTAGTGAGATGATACCAGAAATGTGACATAACAATAGCTGAACTGCTAAGTTAGTAAGATGATAACAGAAATGTGACATAACAATACCTGAACTGCTAGGTTAGTGAGATGATACCAGAAATGTCACATAACAATACCTGAACTGCTAAGTTAGTAAGATGATAGCAGAAAAGTCACGTCACAATACCTGAAGTGCTAAGTTGGTAGGATGATACCAGAAATGTGACACATCAATACCTGAACCGCTAAGTTAGTAAGGTGATACCAGAAAAGTCACATAACAATACCTGAACTGCTACGTTAGTAAGATGATACCAGAAATGTCACATAACAATACCTGAACTGCTAAGTTACTGAGATGATACCAGAAAGGACACATAACGATACCTGAACTGCTAAGTTAGTGAGATGATACCAGAAAAGACACATAACAATACCTGAACTGATAAGTTAGTGAGATGATACCAGAAATGTCACATCACAGTTCCGACATTGCTAAGTTAGTGAGATGATACCAGAAATGTCACGTCACAATACCTGAATTGCTAAGTTAGTGAGATGATACCAGAAATGTCACATAACACTTCCTAAAGTGCTAAGTTAGTAAGATGATACCAGAAACGTCACATAGCAATACCTGAACTGCTAAGTTAGTAAGATGATACCAGAAACCACACATCACGAGTCCGGAATCGCTAAGTTAGTAAGATGATACCAGAAAAGTCACATAGCAATACCTGGAATGCTAAGTTAGTAAGATGATACCAGAAAAGTCACGTCACAGTACCGGAATTGCTAGATTAGTAAGATGATACCAGAAAAGTCACATAACAATTCCTACAGTGCTAAGTTAGTAAGATGGTACCAGAAATGTGACATAACAATACCTGAACTGCTACGTTAGTGAGATGATACCAGAAAAGTCACGTCACAGTACCGGAATCACTAGGTTAGTAAGATGATAACAGAAAAGTCACATAACAATCCCTAATATGCTAAGTTAGTAAGATGATACCAGAAAAGTCACATAACAATACCTGAACTGCTAAGTTAGTGAGATGATACCAGAAATGTGACATAACGATACCTGAACTGCTAAGTTAGTAAGATGATACCAGAAATGTGACATAACAATACCTGACCTGCTAAGTTAGTAAGATGATACCAGAAATGTCACATAACAATACCTGAACTGCTAAGTTAGTCAGATGATACCAGAAACCACACTACACAGTTCCGTTATTGCTAAGTTAGTAATATGATACAGTCAATCATCAACAAAGATCTTCCAGGCAGGCAGAGGCAGAACATGCACTCAAGGTCAAAAGCCTAGTGTTATCAAGTTAAGGAGGCACAATTTTAATAAACATGTATTGGGGGGATTGTACAGCAGACTGTCTAGTTTCAGGAACACTTTGGATCATCTCCCTAGGCCACTGCTACCTGTAGTTATGCCCTGTCAAAGGACTCCATTCACTTAACATTGCCTACCATGGCAAATTCAAAGGGCCACTGCGGGACTTTGGTAAGGGCCACAGTCTTCAGACTCGGCACGGTCATTCCTGAAGGCGTCTAGTTTACGTGTGCCGAATTTCAGACCCATAGGTGGTACGGGTCAGTCGTAGGCCCCCCAGAAGTCCCCCTAGGCCATAAAGCGCACATCCGGAACCGCACGATGCATTTGTGGAAAGGTCACGAAAGGTCACCAAAAGTGAAGCCCATTGTTTGACATGAAGATCTGCTAATTAAGGTGATATCTATACATGAAATTAAAGGGCAGACTCTGTAGTTTTAGTAGCACTTTGAATGGTGTTCCTAGGCCACTCCTAGCTGAAGTTATGGGCCTAGAAGTGACAGGTGGGGTGCCTCCATTGACTTAACATTGCCGACCTCACTGACTTTGAGGGCCTATAAAAACAGTTCTGTGAGGTCTACACCTTTGAAACTCTACAGGTGTGGTCTTCAGTCTCCCATGTGTGTGCAGTAAAAAATCCAGACCTCTGGGTCGCACGGCCTAGGCCGCAGGTACCTTTTTGTACTTTGCGGCCTAGTGCTGAGGTCTAGACCGCTGATTCTCCAGTATGTGATATAGACCTCGGTGGGGCTCCACTGTGCCAAATCTCACTCTCCTAGCTCAAACGGGCCGGCCGTGAGACCACCAGACGCTAAAGGGTTAATAAAACCTGCCCCGTGTGGTCTAGACCTCCAAAATTCGGGTCACTGATGCAGGCCACCCTCCTCCGTCAGTATTCCAAATTTCAGACCTCTAGCTCTAAGCGAACTGCAGTTATGATCATTTTTCTAATGACGTCCCCTCCGAGCTTCGGCAGCCTTTCGACATGGGGTAGAGGGCCTAGGACCTTACCCCCATTTTTTGGCCCAGATGAGGCAAAATATCATCAACTTGTGCTCCTGCCGTATGTAGGGGGCATAATTCTAACGGACATATATGGAGGGACTTTGCGCCGCCGGCGTCCGGTGTCGGGAGAGCCTCGACCCGACCCCCTACGTCGCACCTCCGCCGAGATATCCGCTAATTGGCTCTAATATGGGGAGCGCTCATACGGCGCAGAGTGGTCCTCTTTGATGTTGGGAAACCCCTTCTACGGGCATCTTGGGGGCATGATTTTAACAGAGGTGTATGGATGGCCTTCTCTGGAGGGGCTCGTCGTTTCCGGTGAACTTTGACCCGTCGTCCTTCGTCGCTGCTCCGCAGAACCATTCCCTAATTGACGTTAATTGAAAAATCAATAACCCAGAAATGCATCGTGACAATTCTGGAAACGGGATTACACCTAGCAGTTCCGGCATTGCCACATCTGATGGCACTCACCTGCTAATTGCAAATCGAGGAGGCATAATTTTAATGGACATGTATTGGCAGGATTGTACAGTACGCCGTCCAGTTTCAGAAACATCTTGGATCATCTTCCTAGGTCACTGCTACGTGAAGTTATGGCCTGTCAAAGGCAGCCATTCACTTAACATTGCCTACATACTGAAATTTAAAAATTAACTGCGGGACACGGGTGCGAGCTACGGTCACGCAACTCGGCTCGGTCGTTCCGGCGGGTGTCTAGTTTTGCCGTGCCGAATTTCAGACCTCTAGCTCGTACGGCTTGGCCGTGACCCCCCGTGACGTTGTCTGAGAGGGGGAGTCGATCATCTGCTTAAAGATCTTCCGTCTAGGCAGATAAAGAAACAGTCTATTTTCAAATTAAGGAGGCACAATTTTAACAAACATGTATAGGGGCAATTGAAGGGCAGACCGTCTAGTTTCAGGAACACTTTGAACCATCTTCCTAGCTTCTACGGCCGTGCAGTTATGCCCCCTTAAGTTAGTTTGAGGCCTACACGGGCCTAAACAGCCTTGCCTACCATAGCAAATTCAAGAGGTCACTGTAGGCCTTTCGTAAGGGTCACATTCATAAAACTTGGCAGACTTGATCCAGAGCTGATCTAGTTAATGCATGCCAAAGGTCAGATGTGTAGGTCATACGGTTCGGCCGTGACGCCCCCTAATGTTAGTTTGAGGCCTAGTAAGACGGGAAAACACTTAGTACTTCCAACATTGCTAAGTTAGTAAGATGATAACAGAAATGTCACGTCACAGTACCGGAATCGCTAGATTAGTAAGATGATACCAGAAATGTCACTTCGCAGTTCCGGGATTGCTAAGTTAGTAAGATGATACCAGAAAAGTCACATAACAATTGCTAATCTGCTACGTTAGTAATATGATACCAGAAAAGTCACATCGCAATCCCTAAAGTGCTACGTTAGTAAGATGATACCAGAAACCACACATCATGATTCCGGAATCGCTACGTTAGTAAGATGATAGCAGAAACGTCACATAGCAATACCTGAACTGCTAAGTTAGTAAGATGATACCAGAAATGTCACATAACAATACCTGAACTGCTACGTTAGTGAGATGATACCAGAAATGTGACATAACAATAGCTGAACTGCTAAGTTAGTAAGATGATAACAGAAATGTGACATAACAATACCTGAACTGCTAGGTTAGTGAGATGATACCAGAAATGTCACATAACAATACCTGAACTGCTAAGTTAGTAAGATGATAGCAGAAAAGTCACGTCACAATACCTGAAGTGCTAAGTTGGTAGGATGATACCAGAAATGTGACACATCAATACCTGAACCGCTAAGTTAGTAAGGTGATACCAGAAAAGTCACATAACAATACCTGAACTGCTACGTTAGTAAGATGATACCAGAAATGTCACATAACAATACCTGAACTGCTAAGTTACTGAGATGATACCAGAAAGGACACATAACGATACCTGAACTGCTAAGTTAGTGAGATGATACCAGAAAAGACACATAACAATACCTGAACTGATAAGTTAGTGAGATGATACCAGAAATGTCACATCACAGTTCCGACATTGCTAAGTTAGTGAGATGATACCAGAAATGTCACGTCACAATACCTGAATTGCTAAGTTAGTGAGATGATACCAGAAATGTCACATAACACTTCCTAAAGTGCTAAGTTAGTAAGATGATACCAGAAACGTCACATAGCAATACCTGAACTGCTAAGTTAGTAAGATGATACCAGAAACCACACATCACGAGTCCGGAATCGCTAAGTTAGTAAGATGATACCAGAAAAGTCACATAGCAATACCTGGAATGCTAAGTTAGTAAGATGATAACAGAAAAGTCACGTCACAGTACCGGAATTGCTAGATTAGTAAGATGATACCAGAAAAGTCACATAACAATTCCTACAGTGCTAAGTTAGTAAGATGGTACCAGAAATGTGACATAACAATACCTGAACTGCTACGTTAGTGAGATGATACCAGAAAAGTCACGTCACAGTACCGGAATCACTAGGTTAGTAAGATGATAACAGAAAAGTCACATAACAATCCCTAATATGCTAAGTTAGTAAGATGATACCAGAAAAGTCACATAACAATACCTGAACTGCTAAGTTAGTGAGATGATACCAGAAATGTGACATAACGATACCTGAACTGCTAAGTTAGTAAGATGATACCAGAAATGTGACATAACAATACCTGACCTGCTAAGTTAGTAAGATGATACCAGAAATGTCACATAACAATACCTGAACTGCTAAGTTAGTCAGATGATACCAGAAACCACACTACACAGTTCCGTTATTGCTAAGTTAGTAATATGATACAGTCAATCATCAACAAAGATCTTCCAGGCAGGCAGAGGCAGAACATGCACTCAAGGTCAAAAGCCTAGTGTTATCAAGTTAAGGAGGCACAATTTTAATAAACATGTATTGGGGGGATTGTACAGCAGACTGTCTAGTTTCAGGAACACTTTGGATCATCTCCCTAGGCCACTGCTACCTGTAGTTATGCCCTGTCAAAGGACTCCATTCACTTAACATTGCCTACCATGGCAAATTCAAAGGGCCACTGCGGGACTTTGGTAAGGGCCACAGTCTTCAGACTCGGCACGGTCATTCCTGAAGGCGTCTAGTTTACGTGTGCCGAATTTCAGACCCATAGGTGGTACGGGTCAGTCGTAGGCCCCCCAGAAGTCCCCCTAGGCCATAAAGCGCACATCCGGAACCGCACGATGCATTTGTGGAAAGGTCACGAAAGGTCACCAAAAGTGAAGCCCATTGTTTGACATGAAGATCTGCTAATTAAGGTGATATCTATACATGAAATTAAAGGGCAGACTCTGTAGTTTTAGTAGCACTTTGAATGGTGTTCCTAGGCCACTCCTAGCTGAAGTTATGGGCCTAGAAGTGACAGGTGGGGTGCCTCCATTGACTTAACATTGCCGACCTCACTGACTTTGAGGGCCTATAAAAACAGTTCTGTGAGGTCTACACCTTTGAAACTCTACAGGTGTGGTCTTCAGTCTCCCATGTGTGTGCAGTAAAAAATCCAGACCTCTGGGTCGCACGGCCTAGGCCGCAGGTACCTTTTTGTACTTTGCGGCCTAGTGCTGAGGTCTAGACCGCTGATTCTCCAGTATGTGATATAGACCTCGGTGGGGCTCCACTGTGCCAAATCTCACTCTCCTAGCTCAAACGGGCCGGCCGTGAGACCACCAGACGCTAAAGGGTTAATAAAACCTGCCCCGTGTGGTCTAGACCTCCAAAATTCGGGTCACTGATGCAGGCCACCCTCCTCCGTCAGTATTCCAAATTTCAGACCTCTAGCTCTAAGCGAACTGCAGTTATGATCATTTTTCTAATGACGTCCCCTCCGAGCTTCGGCAGCCTTTCGACATGGGGTAGAGGGCCTAGGACCTTACCCCCATTTTTTGGCCCAGATGAGGCAAAATATCATCAACTTGTGCTCCTGCCGTATGTAGGGGGCATAATTCTAACGGACATATATGGAGGGACTTTGCGCCGCCGGCGTCCGGTGTCGGGAGAGCCTCGACCCGACCCCCTACGTCGCACCTCCGCCGAGATATCCGCTAATTGGCTCTAATATGGGGAGCGCTCATACGGCGCAGAGTGGTCCTCTTTGATGTTGGGAAACCCCTTCTACGGGCATCTTGGGGGCATGATTTTAACAGAGGTGTATGGATGGCCTTCTCTGGAGGGGCTCGTCGTTTCCGGTGAACTTTGACCCGTCGTCCTTCGTCGCTGCTCCGCAGAACCATTCCCTAATTGACGTTAATTGAAAAATCAATAACCCAGAAATGCATCGTGACAATTCTGGAAACGGGATTACACCTAGCAGTTCCGGCATTGCCACATCTGATGGCACTCACCTGCTAATTGCAAATCGAGGAGGCATAATTTTAATGGACATGTATTGGCAGGATTGTACAGTACGCCGTCCAGTTTCAGAAACATCTTGGATCATCTTCCTAGGTCACTGCTACGTGAAGTTATGGCCTGTCAAAGGCAGCCATTCACTTAACATTGCCTACATACTGAAATTTAAAAATTAACTGCGGGACACGGGTGCGAGCTACGGTCACGCAACTCGGCTCGGTCGTTCCGGCGGGTGTCTAGTTTTGCCGTGCCGAATTTCAGACCTCTAGCTCGTACGGCTTGGCCGTGACCCCCCGTGACGTTGTCTGAGAGGGGGAGTCGATCATCTGCTTAAAGATCTTCCGTCTAGGCAGATAAAGAAACAGTCTATTTTCAAATTAAGGAGGCACAATTTTAATAAACATGTATTGGGGTAATTGAAGGACAGACCGTCTACTTTCAGGAACACTTTGAACCATCTTCCTAGCTTCTACGGTCGTGCAGTTATGCCCCCTTAAGTTAGTTTGAGGCCTACACGGGCCTAAACAGCCTTGCCTACCATAGCAAATTCAAGAGGTCACTGTAGGCCTTTCGTAAGGGTCACATTCATAAAACTTGGCAGACTTGATCCAGAGCTGATCTACTTTATGCATGCCAAAGGTCAGACGTGTAGGTCATACGGTTCGGCCGTGACGCCCCCTAATGTTAGTTTCAGGCCTAGTAAGACGGGAAAACACTTAGTACTTCCGACATTGCTAAGTTAGTAAGATGATACCAGAAATGTCACATAACAATACCTGAACTGCTAAGTTAGTGAGATGATACCAGAAATGTCACATAACAATACCTGAACTGCTAAGTTAGTAAGATGATACCAGAAAAGTCACATAACAATTCCTAATCTGCTACGTTAGTAAGATGGTACCAGAAAAGTCACATAACAATACCTGAATCGCTAAGTTAGTAAGATGATACCAGAAATGTCACATAACAATACCTGAACTGCTAAGTTAGTGAGATGATAACAGAAATGTGACATAACGATACCTGAACTGCTAAGTTAGTGAGATGATATCAGAAAAGTCACATAACAATACCTGAACTGCTACGTTAGTAAGATGATACCAGAAATGTCACATAACAATACCTGAACTGCTAAGTTAGTGAGATGATACCAGAAAAGACACATAACGATACCTGAACTGCTATGTTATTGAGATGATACCAGAAAAGTCACATAACAACACCTGAAGTGCTAGGTTAATATGATGATACCAGAAAACACACATCACAATGCCGTAATTGCTAAGTTAGTAATATGATACCAGAAAAGTCACATCGCAATTCCTACAGTGCTAAGTTAGTAAGATGATACCAGAAAAGGCACGTCACAATACCTGAAGTGCTAAGTTAGTAATATGATACCAGAAAACACATGTCACAATTCCGCCGTTGCTAAGTTAGTCAAACCAGAAAACGCACGTTTCCGGAAATATCACTAACAAAGTTGGTTTTGTAATATTAAAAACATTGTAGAAATTTTTTGGTCAGGTCTGCACTGATGATGCTGCACGTGCTTCATCAGGCATCCGTCTAGTATGTCTCCACCGAGTTTCAGACCTGCAGCTCGTACGGCTGGGCCGTTACTGCCCCTCATGTTCGTTTGCGGCCTACTCTCTCATATGTCCCCATTGACTTGCATTGCCCAACTTAGCAAATTCTACAGCCGACTATAGCTCTTTGGTAAGTGCTGCGTTCATGAGGCTTGGCACACTTATTCATACGTATACCTAGTTTGTGCAGGCCGAATTTCAGACCTCTAGCTCGTACGGCTCAGCCGTGACGCCCCCACATGTTAGTTTGAGGCCTAGTGAAAAAAGTGCAGCCACTAATGATAAAATATACGTTGGTTTCAAATTAAGGAGGCATAATTTTAATGGACATGTATAGATTACATTTAGGAGCAGACTGTCTAGTATCAGGAGCACTTTTAATCATTTTCCGAGGTCACTGCTACCTGAACTTATGGCCTGTCTAATGAGAGGTGTGGTGTCTCCATTCACTTAACATTGCCGACAATAGCAAATTCAAGAGGTCACTGTAGGCCTTTCGTAAGGGTCACATTCATAAAACTTGGCAGACTTGATCCAGAGCTGATCTAGTTAATGCATGCCAAAGGTCAGATGTGTAGGTCATACGGTTCGGCCGTGACGCCCCCTAATGTTAGTTTGAGGCCTAGTAAGACGGGAAAACACTTAGTACTTCCAACATTGCTAAGTTAGTAAGATGATAACAGAAATGTCACGTCACAGTACCGGAATCGCTAGATTAGTAAGATGATACCAGAAATGTCACTTCGCAGTTCCGGGATTGCTAAGTTAGTAAGATGATACCAGAAAAGTCACATAACAATTGCTAATCTGCTACGTTAGTAATATGATACCAGAAAAGTCACATCGCAATCCCTAAAGTGCTACGTTAGTAAGATGATACCAGAAACCACACATCATGATTCCGGAATCGCTACGTTAGTAAGATGATAGCAGAAACGTCACATAGCAATACCTGAACTGCTAAGTTAGTAAGATGATACCAGAAATGTCACATAACAATACCTGAACTGCTACGTTAGTGAGATGATACCAGAAATGTGACATAACAATACCTGAACTGCTTAGTTAGTGAGATGATACCAGAAATGTCACATAACAATACCTGAACTGCTACGTTAGTGAGATGATACCAGAAATGTCACATAACAATACCTGAACTGCTAAGTTAGTGAGATGATACCAGAAAAGTCACATAACAATACCTGAACTGCTACGTTATTGAGATGATACCAGAAAAGTCACATAACAACACCTGAAGTGCTAGGTTAATATGATGATACCAGAAAACACACATCACAATGCCGTAATTGCTAAGTTAGTAATATGATAACAGAATTGTCACATCGCAATTACTAAAGTGCTAAGTTAGTAAGATGATACCAGAAAAGTCACGTCACAATACTGGAATTGCTAGATTAGTAAGATGATACCAGAAATGTCACGCCGCAGTTCCGGGATTGCTAAGTTAGTAAGATGATACCAGAAAAGTCACGTCACAATGCCGTAATTGATAAGTTAGTAAGATGATACCAGAAAACACACGTCACAATTCCGACGTTGCTAAGTTAGTCAAACCGGAAAACGCACGTTTCCGGAAATATCACTAACAAAGTTGGTTTTGTAATATTAAAAACATTGTAGAAATTTTTTGGTCAGGTCTGCACTGATGATGCTGCACGTGCTTCATCAGGCATCCGTCTAGTATGTCTCCACCGAGTTTCAGACCTGCAGCTCGTACGGCTGGGCCGTTAAGGCCCCTCATGTTCGTTTGCGGCCTACTCGCTCATATGTCCCCATTGACTTGCATTGCCCAACTTAGCAAATTCTACGGCCCACTATAGCTCTTTGGTAAGTGCTGCGTTCATGAGGATAGGCACACTTATTCATACGTATAACTAGTTTGTGAAGGCCGAATTTCAGACACCTAGCTCGTATGGCTCAGCCATGACGCCACCACATGTTAGTTTGAGGCCTAGTCAAAAAAGTGCAGCCACTAATGATAAAATATGCGTTGGTTTCAAATTAAGGAGGCACAATTTTAATGGACATGTATAGATTACATTTAGGAGCAGACTGTCTAGTATCAGGAGCACTTTTAATCATTTTCCTAGGTCACTGCTACCTGAAGTTATGGCCTGTCTAATGAGAGGTGTGGTGTCTCCATTCACTTAACATTGCCTACCATAGCAAATTCAAGAGGTCACTGTAGGCCTTTTGTAAGGGTCACATTCATAAAAC
This sequence comes from Paramormyrops kingsleyae, assembly GCF_048594095.1. Classification (NCBI taxonomy): domain Eukaryota; kingdom Metazoa; phylum Chordata; class Actinopteri; order Osteoglossiformes; family Mormyridae; genus Paramormyrops; species Paramormyrops kingsleyae. The sequence continues at coordinate 220,691 of NW_027325972.1, forward strand.
TTGGCAGAATTGATCCAGCGCTGATCTACTTTATGCATGCCAAAGGTCAGATGTGTAGGTCATACGGTTCGGCCGTGACGCCCCCTAATGTTAGTTTGAGGCCTAGTAAGACGGGAAAACACTTAGTACTTCCGACATTGCTAAGTTAGTGAGATGATACCAGAAATGTCACATAACAATACCTGAACTGCTAGGTTAGTAAGATGATACCAGAAAACAACCGACACAGTTCTGAAATCACTAAGTTAAACCAAGTTTACAGTTAACAATTGCAGAATAAAATTATTTAAAACTCAGTCATGCCACCCAGTGGCAAATGTGTGGAATTTGTATGTCCCCCCAGTAAAGAAATTCACAATTGCTAATTTATTAGCAATTGTGGAATTTTGAATACATGTGATTTTACATAGGCAAGGACAGAATTGCCACTGCAAGGACTAATTAACATCTTCACCCAAATTTGCGTTGCATGGCAATGTTAATGGCATAAGCAATTCCGGAATATTACTTAGAAATTCTGGGTAGGTCCCTAACCCTAACACGTCACAGTTCCGGAGGTGCTAAGTTAATAAGAAAACACGCATCACAGTTCTGGGATTGCTAAGTCATTCTGATGAAACAAGGAAATATCATTCACAGTTCCGAGAATGCTAAGTCATTGTAATGAAACCAGAAAACACTCGTAGTTTCTAGTGAACTTTGACCCGTCGTCCTACGTCACTCCTCCGTGGAGCCATAGGGCTTGGAGTTTTAGGGTTAGGGAAGGGGTTTGGGGTTAAGGTTTGGAGTTTTATGGTTAGGGAAGGGGTTTGGGGTTAGAGTTAAGTTTAGGGATCGGAGGTGGGTTGGGGGTTAGGGCAGGAGTATGGTTGGAGTTGGGATTTGGGGTTAGGGCCTGGAGAATTGGGGTTAGGGTTTGGGTAAGGGTTAGGTTTAGGGACCGGAGGTGGGTTGGGGGTTAGGGTAGGAGTTTGAGGTTAGGAAGGAGGTTTGAGTAAGGGTTTGGAGACCACCATGCTACATGAAATGCACTGGCCATCTAATACCATGCACTTGACCAGGCCACAATAAAGTCAGGTGATGCATGATACCTGATCCCTGATCTTGCACTGGAACTGCCAAACTTAGCAAATTCAAGAGGTCACTGTAGGCAATTCGTAAGGGTCACAGTCATAAACCTGTGGCAGACTTGTTCCTGAGCTGACCTAGTGTATGCATGCCAAAGGTCAGATGTGTAGGTCACACGGTTCGGCCGTGACGCCCCCTAATGTTAGTTTGAGGCCTAGTAAGACGGGAAAACACTTAGTACTTCCGACATTGCTAAGTTAGTAAGATGATACCAGAAACATCACGTCACAGTACCGGAATCGCTAGATTAGTAAGATGATACCAGAAATGTCACTTCGCAGTTCCGGGATTGCTAAGTTAGTAAGATGATACCAGAAAAGTCACATAACAATTGCTAATCTGCTACGTTAGTAATATGATACCAGAAAAGTCACATCGCAATCCCTAAAGTGCTACGTTAGTAAGATGATACCAGAAACCACACATCATGATTCCGGAATCGCTACGTTAGTAAGATGATAGCAGAAACGTCACATAGCAATACCTGAACTGCTAAGTTAGTAAGATGATACCAGAAATGTCACATAACAATACCTGAACTGCTACGTTAGTGAGATGATACCAGAAATGTGACATAACAATACCTGAACTGCTAAGTTAGTGACATGATACCAGAAATGTGACATAACAATACCTGAACTGCTTAGTTAGTGAGATGATACCAGAAATGTGACATAACAATACCTGAACTGCTAAGTTAGTGAGATGATACCAGAAATGTGACATAACAATACCTGAACTGCTAAGTTAGTGAGATGATACCAGAAAAGAGACATAACAATACCTGAACTGCTACGTTAGTTAGACGATACCAGAAATGTGACATAACAATACCTGAACTGCTAAGTTAGTAAGATGATACCAGAAATGTCACATAACAATACCTGAACCGCTAAGTTAGTAAGATGATACCAGAATAGTCACGTCACAGTACCGGAATTGCTAGATTAGTAAGATGATACCAGAAATGTCACGTCGCAGTTCCGGGATCGCTAAGTTAGTCAGATGATACCAGAAATGTCACATAACAATACCTGAACCGCTAAGTTAGTGAGATGATTCCAGAAAAGTCACATAACAATACCTGAACCGCTAAGTTAGTCAGATGATACCAGAAATGGCACATAACAATACCTGAACCGATTAGTTAGTCAGATGATACCAGAAATGTCACATAACAATTCCTAATCTGCTACGTTAGTAAGATGATACCAGAAACCACACATCGCACTTCCGAAATTGCTAAGTCCAGAAAGTTAGTGTAATGAAACATATCTGTCAATGATTTATTCATGATATGCAAATATATTCATAGACTTTGGTCATGTGAGTCGGTGGTTCAGTATAAAAGTCTCTGTAATATTTTACGAGCTCACAAACACATTGGAAAGCTGTTTAGACGTGCATCTGGCAAGCATAACTTTTAGAAGCATTATTTGGTAAGTAATGTAAAACCTTTCTTTAGTAGCATTTAGTCTTCTACAATAAGTTTTAAGCCATCTCACTGTTTTTCATAGTGAAACCGTTAGACTATAATTTTCGAATGTTATTATCGAAAACCGCTGCACCCGTCAAATAACGGTGACTGAAAATTGTTTGATAGGCTAATGAAGATTAAAAACGTGCAGGTACTTATGCATATTATTGCATTTGACTTATAATCAAGTCTATTGATGTTTTTCCAATGCTTAGAAACTTCTAGAAGGTTCTTGACGTAATTCGGAAATTCTATGAAGCTTCATGCTAGATAATGCAATTTCAGAAATGCTACAATGAAATTACGGCAATGCTATGAAGCTTGACGCTAGATGATGCAATTCTGGAAATGTTATAACGGAATTCTGGCAATGCTATGAAGCTTCATGCTAGATGATGCAATTACGGAAATGCTATAACGTAATTACGGCAATGCTATGACGCTTCACGCTGGAGAATGCAATTACGGAAAGGGTTGTGTGTCAATCAGAGTCAGTCTAAGAGACTTTGTGGTGGCTTGTATTCTGTAGTGCCATATATTGCAATTGATGAGATATAAAAGACTAACTTTAATCTTTTCCAGGATAATCATCATCAGCATGGCAAAGAGGACCAGTAAAACTGACAAACCAGTAGATGAAGAATGTGAGTCAACTCCGAAACGTAAAGATGAAGAGGCTGAAGTAAGTAACAACAATTTATTGTGATTGATACATGCAGAGGTAAAATTAAAAACATACATGATTAAAGTTCTTGTCTATATATATATAAATCAATGCATATGCTGTTATTAAACATATGTTTGTCTTCATTGATTAAAGACAGAATCTGAAAGTTTGAAATCTATCCTGGCTGATATTGAAGACTGGAATCATACAATCGATGAGGACACTGTAAGAACACTTTAATTTAATTTCAGTAGTTGTTTAAAATTAAAAACATTACACTGATTAAATACTTACCATTCAGAACAGCCCATTTGTGAAAGACGATCCTCAACTGCTAAGGACGATGAAACAGTTGAAGGCCAGTCTGCTCGATGTCAGCTATGTTTTGAAGAATTTGCTGAAGTAAGCTGCATCAAAATGTTGAAAAAGCTAATGTGCTACTGCCAATACTATTGCTTTACTGTTATAGTTGCTGTCGCTGGTGATTGATGTGTCTGCTGTCTGCCTAAATTTCAGGCCTGAGGATGCAGTGGTGCCGACTGCTCCAGTCCATCAAAGTTAGATTTTATGAAGATGCTGTTAAGTTTAATAAAAGATTAAGTTAAATCATTGTCTGACTTCTTTGTTTTGCATATTGGTCACTAGACAAGTCATAGTGTCTTACCGGTTTGTAATAGTCAAATGAACCCATAAAAGGTACATTGCAATTCCGGAGTTAAGTTAGTGAAAAGGACATATCGCAATACCGAAGTTGCTAAGTTAGTAAGATGATACCAGAAAAGTCACGTCACAATACCTGAAGTGCTAGGTTAGTAGGATGATAACAGAAAACACACATCACAATGCCGTAATTGCTAAGTTAGTAATATGATACCAGAAAAGTCACATAGCAACACCTGAACTGCTAAGTTAGTGAGATGATACCAGAAATGTGACATAACAATACCTGAACTGCTAAGTTAGTAAGATGATACCAGAAATGTCACATAACACTACCTGGACTGCTAGGTTAGTCAGATGATACCAGAAAAGTCACATCGCAATTCCTAAAGTGCTAAGTTAGTGAGATGATACCAGAAATGTCACATAACAATACCTGAACCGCTAAGTTAGTCAGACGATACCAGAAATGTCACATAACAATATCTAAACTGCTAAGTTAGTGAGATGATACCGGAAAAGTCACATAACAATACCTGAACTGCTAAGTTAGTGAGATGATACCAGAAAAGCCACATAACGATACCTGAACTGCAACGTTAGTAAGATGATACCAGAAAAGTCACATAGCAATACCTGAACTGCTAAGTTAGTAAGATGATACCAGAAAAGTCACATAACAATACCTGAACTGCTACGTTAGTGAGATGATACCAGAAAAGTCACATAACAATACCTGAACTGCTACGTTATTGAGATGATACCAGAAAAGTCACATAACAACACCTGAAGTGCTAGGTTAATATGATGATACCAGAAAACACATCACAATGCCGTAATTGCTAGGTTAGTAATATGATAACAGAATTGTCACATCGCAATTACTAAAGTGCTAAGTTAGTAAGATGATACCAGAAAAGTCACGTCACAATACTGGAATTGCTAGATTAGTAAGATGATACCAGAAATGTCACGCCGCAGTTCCGGGATTGCTAAGTTAGTAATATGATACCAGAAAAGTCACGTCACAATGCCATAATTGATAAGTTAGTAAGATGATACCAGAAAACACACGTCACAATTCCGACGTTGCTAAGTTAGTCAAACCGGAAAACGCACGTTTCCGGAAATATCACTAACAAAGTTGGTTTTGTAATATTAAAAACATTGTAGAAATTTTTTGGTCAGGTCTGCACTGATGATGCTGCACGTGCTTCATCAGGCATCCGTCTAGTATGTCTCCACCGAGTTTCAGACCTGCAGCTCGTACGGCTGGGCCGTTACTGCCCCTCATGTTCGTTTGCGGCCTACTCTCTCATATGTCCCCATTGACTTGCATTGCCCAACTTAGCAAATTCTACAGCCCACTATAGCTCTTTGGTAAGTGCTGCGTTCATGAGGCTTGGCACACTTATTCATACGTATACCTAGTTTGTGCAGGCCGAATTTCAGACCTCTAGCTCGTACGGCTCAGCCGTGACGCCCCCACATGTTAGTTTGAGGCCTAGTGAAAAAAGTGCAGCCACTAATGATAAAATATGCGTTGGTTTCAAATTAAGGAGGCATAATTTTAATGGACATGTATAGATTACATTTAGGAGCAGACTATCTAGTATCAGGAGCACTTTTAATCATTTTCCTAGGTCACTGCTACCTGAACTTATGGCCTGTCTAATGAGAGGTGTGGTGTCTCCATTCACTTAACATTGCCTACCATAGCAAATTCAAGAGGTCACTGTAGGCCTTTCGTAAGGGTCACATTCATAAAACTTGGCAGACTTGATCCAGAGCTGATCTAGTTAATGCTTGCCAAAGGTCAGATGTGTAGGTCACACGGTTCGGCCGTGACGCCCCCTAATGTTAGTTTGAGGCCTAGTAAGACGGGAAAACACTTAGTACTTCCGACATTGCTAAGTTAGTAAGATGATACCAGAAACATCACGTCACAGTACCGGAATCGCTAGATTAGTAAGATGATACCAGAAATGTCACTTCGCAGTTCCGGGTTTGCTAAGTTAGTAAGATGATACCAGAAAAGTCACATAACAATTGCTAATCTGCTAATGCCACATAACAATACCTGAACTGCTAAGTTAGTAAGATGATACCAGAAATGTCACATAACAATACCTGAACTGCTAAGTTAGTGAGATGATAACAGAAATGTGACATAACAATACCTGAACTGCTAAGTTAGTGAGATGATACCAGAAAAGTCACATAACAATACCTGAACTGCTACGTTAGTAAGATGATACCAGAAATGTCACATAACAATACCTGAACTGCTAAGTTAGTGAGATGATACCAGAAAAGACACATAACAATACCTGAACTGCTACGTTATTGAGATGATACCAGAAAAGTCACATAACAACACCTGAAGTGCTAGGTTAATATGATGATACCAGAAAAGACACATAACAATACCTGACCTGCTAAGTTAGTCAGATGATACCAGAAACCACACAACACAGTTCTGGAATTGCTAAGTTAGTAATATCATACAGTCAATCATCAACAAAGATCTTCCAGGCAGGCAGAGGCAGAACATACACTCAAGGTCAAAAGCCTAGTGTTATCAAGTTAAGGAGGCACAATTTTAATAAACATGTATTGGGGGGATTGTAGAGCAGACTGTCTAGTTTCAGGAACACTTTGGATCATCTCCCTAGGCCACTGCTACCTGTAGTTATGCCCTGTCAAAGGACTCCATTCACTTAACATTGCCTACCGTAGCAAATTCAAAGGGCCACTGCGGGACTTTGGTAAGGGCCACAGTCTTCAGACTCGGCAAGGTCATTCCTGAAGGCGTCTAGTTTACGTGTGCCGAATTTCAGACCCATAGGTGGTACGGGTCAGTCGTAGGCCCCCCAGAAGTCCCCCTAGGCCATAAAGCGCATATCCGGAACCGCACGACGCATTTGTGGAAAGGTCACGAAAGGTCACCAAAAGTAAAGCCCATTGTTTGACATGAAGATCTGCTAATTAAGGTGATATCTATACATGAAATTAAAGGGCAGACTCTGTAGTTTTAGTAGCACTTTGAATGGTGTTCCTAGGCCACTCCTAGCTGAAGTTATGGGCCTAGAAGTGACAGGTGGGGTGCCTCCATTGACTTAACATTGCCGACCTCACTGACTTTGAGGGCCTATAAAAACAGTTCTGTGAGGTCTACACCTTTGAAACTCTAGAGGTGTGGTCTTCAGTCTCCCATGTGTGTGCAGTAAAAAATCCAGACCTCTGGGTCGCACGGCCTAGGCCGCAGGTACCTTTTTGTACTTTGCGGCCTAGTGCTGAGGTCTAGACCGCTGATTCTCCAGTATGTGATATAGACCTCGGTGGGGCTCCACTGTGCCAAATCTCACGCTCCTAGCTCAAACGGGCCGGCCGTGAGACCACCAGACGCTAAAGGGTTAATAAAACCTGCCCCGTGTGGTCTAGACCTCCAAAATTCGGGTCACTGATGCAGGCCACCCTCCTCCGTCAGTATTCCAAATTTCAGACCTCTAGCTCTAAGCGAACTGCAGTTATGATCATTTTTCTAATGACGTCCCCTCCGAGCTTCGGCAGCCTTTCGACATGGGGTAGAGGGCCTAGGACCTTACCCCCATTTTTTGGCCCAGATGAGGCAAAATATCATCAACTTGTGCTCCTGCCGTATGTAGGGGGCATAATTCTAACGGACATATATGGAGGGACTTTGCGCCGCCGGCGTCCGGTGTCGGGAGAGCCTCGACCCGACCCCCTACGTCGCACCTCCGCCGAGATATCCGCTAATTGGCTCTAATATGGGGAGCGCTCATACGGCGCAGAGTGGTCCTCTTTGATGTTGGGAAACCCCTTCTAGGGGCATCTTGGGGGCATAATTTTAACAGAGGTGTATGGAGGGCCTTCTCTGGAGGGGCTCGTAGTTCACGGCGAAGTTTGACCGGTCGTCCTTCGTCGCTGCTCCGCGGGGCCATTCCCTAATTGACGTCGATTGAAAGCTTAATGACCCAGAAATGCGTCGTGACAATTCTGGAAACGGGATTACGCCTAACAGTTCCGGCATTGCCACATCTGAAGGCACTCACCTGCTAATTTCAAATCAAGGAGGCATAATTTTAATGGATATGTATAGGGAGGATTGTACAGTACACTGTCCAGTTTCAGAAACATCTTGGATCATCTTCCTAGGTCACTGCTACGTGAAGTTATGGCCTGTCAAAGGCAGCCATTCACTTAACATTGCCTACATACTGAAATTTAAAAATTAACTGCGGGACACGGGTGCGAGCTACGGTCACGGAACTCGGCACGGTCATTCCTGCGGGAACCTAGTTTTGTCGTGCCGAATTTCAGACCTCTAGCTCGTACGGCTTGGCCGTGACCCCCCGTGACGTTGTCTGAGAGGGGGAGTCGATCATCTGCTTAAAGATCTTCCGTCTAGGCAGATAAAGAAACAGTCTATTTTCAAATTAAGGAGGCACAATTTTAACAAACATGTATAGGGGCAATTGAAGGGCAGACCGTCTAGTTTCAGGAACACTTTGAACCATCTTCCTAGCTTCTACGGCCGTGCAGTTATGCCCCCTTAAGTTAGTTTGAGGCCTACACGGGCCTAAACAGCCTTGCCTACCATAGCAAATTCAAGAGATCACTGTAGGCCTTTCGTAAGGGTCACATTCATAAAACTTGGCAGACTTGATCCAGAGCTGATCTAGTTAATGCATGCCAAAGGTCAGATGTGTAGGTCATACGGTTCGGCCGTGACGCCCCCTAATGTTAGTTTGAGGCCTAGTAAGACGGGAAAACACTTAGTACTTCCGACATTGGTAAGTTAGTGAGATGATACCAGACACCACACATCACGGTTCCGAAATCACTAAGTTTGTTAGATGATACCTGAAAAGTCACATAACAATTCCGAATCTACTAAGTTAGTAAGATGGTACCAGAAAAGTCACATAACAATTCCTAATCTACTAAGTTAGTAAGATGGTACCAGAAAACACACATCACAATGCCGTAATTGCTAAGTTAGTAATATGATACCAGAAAAGTCACATCGCAATTCCTAAAGTGCTAAGTTTGTAAGATGACACCAGAAAAGTCACATAACAATACCTGAACCGCTAAGTTAGTAAGATGAAACCAGAAATGTGACATAACAATACCTGAACCGCTAAATTAGTGAGATGATACCAGAAAAGTCACATAACAATACCTGAACTGCTACGTTAGTTAGACGATACCAGAAATGTGACATAACAATACCTGAACTGCTAAGTTAGTAAGATGATACCAGAAATGTCACATAACAATACCTGAACCGCTAAGTTAGTAAGATGATACCAGAATAGTCACGTCACAGTACCGGAATTGCTAGATTAGTAAGATGATACCAGAAATGTCACGTCGCAGTTCCGGGATCGCTAAGTTAGTCAGATGATACCAGAAATGTCACATAACAATACCTGAACCGCTAAGTTAGTGAGATGATTCCAGAAAAGTCACATAACAATACCTGAACCGCTAAGTTAGTCAGATGATACCAGAAATGGCACATAACAATACCTGAACCGATTAGTTAGTCAGATGATACCAGAAATGTCACATAACAATTCCTAATCTGCTACGTTAGTAAGATGATACCAGAAACCACACATCGCACTTCCGAAATTGCTAAGTCCAGAAAGTTAGTGTAATGAAACATATCTGTCAATGATTTATTCATGATATGCAAATATATTCATAGACTTTGGTCATGTGAGTCGGTGGTTCAGTATAAAAGTCTCTGTAATATTTTACGAGCTCACAAACACATTGGAAAGCTGTTTAGACGTGCATCTGGCAAGCATAACTTTTAGAAGCATTATTTGGTAAGTAATGTAAAACCTTTCTTTAGTAGCATTTAGTCTTCTACAATAAGTTTTAAGCCATCTCACTGTTTTTCATAGTGAAACCGTTAGACTATAATTTTCGAATGTTATTATCGAAAACCGCTGCACCCGTCAAATAACGGTGACTGAAAATTGTTTGATAGGCTAATGAAGATTAAAAACGTGCAGGTACTTATGCATATTATTGCATTTGACTTATAATCAAGTCTATTGATGTTTTTCCAATGCTTAGAAACTTCTAGAAGGTTCTTGACGTAATTCGGAAATTCTATGAAGCTTCATGCTAGATAATGCAATTTCAGAAATGCTACAATGAAATTACGGCAATGCTATGAAGCTTGACGCTAGATGATGCAATTCTGGAAATGTTATAACGGAATTCTGGCAATGCTATGAAGCTTCATGCTAGATGATGCAATTACGGAAATGCTATAACGTAATTACGGCAATGCTATGACGCTTCACGCTGGAGAATGCAATTACGGAAAGGGTTGTGTGTCAATCAGAGTCAGTCTAAGAGACTTTGTGGTGGCTTGTATTCTGTAGTGCCATATATTGCAATTGATGAGATATAAAAGACTAACTTTAATCTTTTCCAGGATAATCATCATCAGCATGGCAAAGAGGACCAGTAAAACTGACAAACCAGTAGATGAAGAATGTGAGTCAACTCCGAAACGTAAAGATGAAGAGGCTGAAGTAAGTAACAACAATTTATTGTGATTGATACATGCAGAGGTAAAATTAAAAACATACATGATTAAAGTTCTTGTCTATATATATATAAATCAATGCATATGCTGTTATTAAACATATGTTTGTCTTCATTGATTAAAGACAGAATCTGAAAGTTTGAAATCTATCCTGGCTGATATTGAAGACTGGAATCATACAATCGATGAGGACACTGTAAGAACACTTTAATTTAATTTCAGTAGTTGTTTAAAATTAAAAACATTACACTGATTAAATACTTACCATTCAGAACAGCCCATTTGTGAAAGACGATCCTCAACTGCTAAGGACGATGAAACAGTTGAAGGCCAGTCTGCTCGATGTCAGCTATGTTTTGAAGAATTTGCTGAAGTAAGCTGCATCAAAATGTTGAAAAAGCTAATGTGCTACTGCCAATACTATTGCTTTACTGTTATAGTTGCTGTCGCTGGTGATTGATGTGTCTGCTGTCTGCCTAAATTTCAGGCCTGAGGATGCAGTGGTGCCGACTGCTCCAGTCCATCAAAGTTAGATTTTATGAAGATGCTGTTAAGTTTAATAAAAGATTAAGTTAAATCATTGTCTGACTTCTTTGTTTTGCATATTGGTCACTAGACAAGTCATAGTGTCTTACCGGTTTGTAATAGTCAAATGAACCCATAAAAGGTACATTGCAATTCCGGAGTTAAGTTAGTGAAAAGGACATATCGCAATACCGAAGTTGCTAAGTTAGTAAGATGATACCAGAAAAGTCACGTCACAATACCTGAAGTGCTAGGTTAGTAGGATGATAACAGAAAACACACATCACAATGCCGTAATTGCTAAGTTAGTAATATGATACCAGAAAAGTCACATAGCAACACCTGAACTGCTAAGTTAGTGAGATGATACCAGAAATGTGACATAACAATACCTGAACTGCTAAGTTAGTAAGATGATACCAGAAATGTCACATAACACTACCTGGACTGCTAGGTTAGTCAGATGATACCAGAAAAGTCACATCGCAATTCCTAAAGTGCTAAGTTAGTGAGATGATACCAGAAATGTCACATAACAATACCTGAACCGCTAAGTTAGTCAGACGATACCAGAAATGTCACATAACAATATCTAAACTGCTAAGTTAGTGAGATGATACCGGAAAAGTCACATAACAATACCTGAACTGCTAAGTTAGTGAGATGATACCAGAAAAGCCACATAACGATACCTGAACTGCAACGTTAGTAAGATGATACCAGAAAAGTCACATAGCAATACCTGAACTGCTAAGTTAGTAAGATGATACCAGAAAAGTCACATAACAATACCTGAACTGCTACGTTAGTGAGATGATACCAGAAAAGTCACATAACAATACCTGAACTGCTACGTTATTGAGATGATACCAGAAAAGTCACATAACAACACCTGAAGTGCTAGGTTAATATGATGATACCAGAAAACACATCACAATGCCGTAATTGCTAGGTTAGTAATATGATAACAGAATTGTCACATCGCAATTACTAAAGTGCTAAGTTAGTAAGATGATACCAGAAAAGTCACGTCACAATACTGGAATTGCTAGATTAGTAAGATGATACCAGAAATGTCACGCCGCAGTTCTGGGATTGCTAAGTTAGTAATATGATACCAGAAAAGTCACGTCACAATGCCATAATTGATAAGTTAGTAAGATGATACCAGAAAACACACGTCACAATTCCGACGTTGCTAAGTTAGTCAAACCGGAAAACGCACGTTTCCGGAAATATCACTAACAAAGTTGGTTTTGTAATATTAAAAACATTGTAGAAATTTTTTGGTCAGGTCTGCACTGATGATGCTGCACGTGCTTCATCAGGCATCCGTCTAGTATGTCTCCACCGAGTTTCAGACCTGCAGCTCGTACGGCTGGGCCGTTACTGCCCCTCATGTTCGTTTGCGGCCTACTCTCTCATATGTCCCCATTGACTTGCATTGCCCAACTTAGCAAATTCTACAGCCCACTATAGCTCTTTGGTAAGTGCTGCGTTCATGAGGCTTGGCACACTTATTCATACGTATACCTAGTTTGTGCAGGCCGAATTTCAGACCTCTAGCTCGTACGGCTCAGCCGTGACGCCCCCACATGTTAGTTTGAGGCCTAGTGAAAAAAGTGCAGCCACTAATGATAAAATATGCGTTGGTTTCAAATTAAGGAGGCATAATTTTAATGGACATGTATAGATTACATTTAGGAGCAGACTATCTAGTATCAGGAGCACTTTTAATCATTTTCCTAGGTCACTGCTACCTGAACTTATGGCCTGTCTAATGAGAGGTGTGGTGTCTCCATTCACTTAACATTGCCTACCATAGCAAATTCAAGAGGTCACTGTAGGCCTTTCGTAAGGGTCACATTCATAAAACTTGGCAGACTTGATCCAGAGCTGATCTAGTTAATGCTTGCCAAAGGTCAGATGTGTAGGTCACACGGTTCGGCCGTGACGCCCCCTAATGTTAGTTTGAGGCCTAGTAAGACGGGAAAACACTTAGTACTTCCGACATTGCTAAGTTAGTAAGATGATACCAGAAACATCACGTCACAGTACCGGAATCGCTAGATTAGTAAGATGATACCAGAAATGTCACTTCGCAGTTCCGGGTTTGCTAAGTTAGTAAGATGATACCAGAAAAGTCACATAACAATTGCTAATCTGCTAATGCCACATAACAATACCTGAACTGCTAAGTTAGTAAGATGATACCAGAAATGTCACATAACAATACCTGAACTGCTAAGTTAGTGAGATGATAACAGAAATGTGACATAACAATACCTGAACTGCTAAGTTAGTGAGATGATACCAGAAAAGTCACATAACAATACCTGAACTGCTACGTTAGTAAGATGATACCAGAAATGTCACATAACAATACCTGAACTGCTAAGTTAGTGAGATGATACCAGAAAAGACACATAACAATACCTGAACTGCTACGTTATTGAGATGATACCAGAAAAGTCACATAACAACACCTGAAGTGCTAGGTTAATATGATGATACCAGAAAAGACACATAACAATACCTGACCTGCTAAGTTAGTCAGATGATACCAGAAACCACACAACACAGTTCTGGAATTGCTAAGTTAGTAATATCATACAGTCAATCATCAACAAAGATCTTCCAGGCAGGCAGAGGCAGAACATACACTCAAGGTCAAAAGCCTAGTGTTATCAAGTTAAGGAGGCACAATTTTAATAAACATGTATTGGGGGGATTGTAGAGCAGACTGTCTAGTTTCAGGAACACTTTGGATCATCTCCCTAGGCCACTGCTACCTGTAGTTATGCCCTGTCAAAGGACTCCATTCACTTAACATTGCCTACCGTAGCAAATTCAAAGGGCCACTGCGGGACTTTGGTAAGGGCCACAGTCTTCAGACTCGGCAAGGTCATTCCTGAAGGCGTCTAGTTTACGTGTGCCGAATTTCAGACCCATAGGTGGTACGGGTCAGTCGTAGGCCCCCCAGAAGTCCCCCTAGGCCATAAAGCGCATATCCGGAACCGCACGACGCATTTGTGGAAAGGTCACGAAAGGTCACCAAAAGTAAAGCCCATTGTTTGACATGAAGATCTGCTAATTAAGGTGATATCTATACATGAAATTAAAGGGCAGACTCTGTAGTTTTAGTAGCACTTTGAATGGTGTTCCTAGGCCACTCCTAGCTGAAGTTATGGGCCTAGAAGTGACAGGTGGGGTGCCTCCATTGACTTAACATTGCCGACCTCACTGACTTTGAGGGCCTATAAAAACAGTTCTGTGAGGTCTACACCTTTGAAACTCTAGAGGTGTGGTCTTCAGTCTCCCATGTGTGTGCAGTAAAAAATCCAGACCTCTGGGTCGCACGGCCTAGGCCGCAGGTACCTTTTTGTACTTTGCGGCCTAGTGCTGAGGTCTAGACCGCTGATTCTCCAGTATGTGATATAGACCTCGGTGGGGCTCCACTGTGCCAAATCTCACGCTCCTAGCTCAAACGGGCCGGCCGTGAGACCACCAGACGCTAAAGGGTTAATAAAACCTGCCCCGTGTGGTCTAGACCTCCAAAATTCGGGTCACTGATGCAGGCCACCCTCCTCCGTCAGTATTCCAAATTTCAGACCTCTAGCTCTAAGCGAACTGCAGTTATGATCATTTTTCTAATGACGTCCCCTCCGAGCTTCGGCAGCCTTTCGACATGGGGTAGAGGGCCTAGGACCTTACCCCCATTTTTTGGCCCAGATGAGGCAAAATATCATCAACTTGTGCTCCTGCCGTATGTAGGGGGCATAATTCTAACGGACATATATGGAGGGACTTTGCGCCGCCGGCGTCCGGTGTCGGGAGAGCCTCGACCCGACCCCCTACGTCGCACCTCCGCCGAGATATCCGCTAATTGGCTCTAATATGGGGAGCGCTCATACGGCGCAGAGTGGTCCTCTTTGATGTTGGGAAACCCCTTCTAGGGGCATCTTGGGGGCATAATTTTAACAGAGGTGTATGGAGGGCCTTCTCTGGAGGGGCTCGTAGTTCACGGCGAAGTTTGACCGGTCGTCCTTCGTCGCTGCTCCGCGGGGCCATTCCCTAATTGACGTCGATTGAAAGCTTAATGACCCAGAAATGCGTCGTGACAATTCTGGAAACGGGATTACGCCTAACAGTTCCGGCATTGCCACATCTGAAGGCACTCACCTGCTAATTTCAAATCAAGGAGGCATAATTTTAATGGATATGTATAGGGAGGATTGTACAGTACACTGTCCAGTTTCAGAAACATCTTGGATCATCTTCCTAGGTCACTGCTACGTGAAGTTATGGCCTGTCAAAGGCAGCCATTCACTTAACATTGCCTACATACTGAAATTTAAAAATTAACTGCGGGACACGGGTGCGAGCTACGGTCACGGAACTCGGCACGGTCATTCCTGCGGGAACCTAGTTTTGTCGTGCCGAATTTCAGACCTCTAGCTCGTACGGCTTGGCCGTGACCCCCCGTGACGTTGTCTGAGAGGGGGAGTCGATCATCTGCTTAAAGATCTTCCGTCTAGGCAGATAAAGAAACAGTCTATTTTCAAATTAAGGAGGCACAATTTTAACAAACATGTATAGGGGCAATTGAAGGGCAGACCGTCTAGTTTCAGGAACACTTTGAACCATCTTCCTAGCTTCTACGGCCGTGCAGTTATGCCCCCTTAAGTTAGTTTGAGGCCTACACGGGCCTAAACAGCCTTGCCTACCATAGCAAATTCAAGAGATCACTGTAGGCCTTTCGTAAGGGTCACATTCATAAAACTTGGCAGACTTGATCCAGAGCTGATCTAGTTAATGCATGCCAAAGGTCAGATGTGTAGGTCATACGGTTCGGCCGTGACGCCCCCTAATGTTAGTTTGAGGCCTAGTAAGACGGGAAAACACTTAGTACTTCCGACATTGGTAAGTTAGTGAGATGATACCAGACACCACACATCACGGTTCCGAAATCACTAAGTTTGTTAGATGATACCTGAAAAGTCACATAACAATTCCGAATCTACTAAGTTAGTAAGATGGTACCAGAAAAGTCACATAACAATTCCTAATCTACTAAGTTAGTAAGATGGTACCAGAAAACACACATCACAATGCCGTAATTGCTAAGTTAGTAATATGATACCAGAAAAGTCACATCGCAATTCCTAAAGTGCTAAGTTTGTAAGATGACACCAGAAAAGTCACATAACAATACCTGAACCGCTAAGTTAGTAAGATGAAACCAGAAATGTGACATAACAATACCTGAACCGCTAAATTAGTGAGATGATACCAGAAAAGTCACATAACAATACCTGAACTGCTACGTTAGTTAGACGATACCAGAAATGTGACATAACAATACCTGAACTGCTAAGTTAGTAAGATGATACCAGAAATGTCACATAACAATACCTGAACCGCTAAGTTAGTAAGATGATACCAGAATAGTCACGTCACAGTACCGGAATTGCTAGATTAGTAAGATGATACCAGAAATGTCACGTCGCAGTTCCGGGATCGCTAAGTTAGTCAGATGATACCAGAAATGTCACATAACAATACCTGAACCGCTAAGTTAGTGAGATGATTCCAGAAAAGTCACATAACAATACCTGAACCGCTAAGTTAGTCAGATGATACCAGAAATGGCACATAACAATACCTGAACCGATTAGTTAGTCAGATGATACCAGAAATGTCACATAACAATTCCTAATCTGCTACGTTAGTAAGATGATACCAGAAACCACACATCGCACTTCCGAAATTGCTAAGTCCAGAAAGTTAGTGTAATGAAACATATCTGTCAATGATTTATTCATGATATGCAAATATATTCATAGACTTTGGTCATGTGAGTCGGTGGTTCAGTATAAAAGTCTCTGTAATATTTTACGAGCTCACAAACACATTGGAAAGCTGTTTAGACGTGCATCTGGCAAGCATAACTTTTAGAAGCATTATTTGGTAAGTAATGTAAAACCTTTCTTTAGTAGCATTTAGTCTTCTACAATAAGTTTTAAGCCATCTCACTGTTTTTCATAGTGAAACCGTTAGACTATAATTTTCGAATGTTATTATCGAAAACCGCTGCACCCGTCAAATAACGGTGACTGAAAATTGTTTGATAGGCTAATGAAGATTAAAAACGTGCAGGTACTTATGCATATTATTGCATTTGACTTATAATCAAGTCTATTGATGTTTTTCCAATGCTTAGAAACTTCTAGAAGGTTCTTGACGTAATTCGGAAATTCTATGAAGCTTCATGCTAGATAATGCAATTTCAGAAATGCTACAATGAAATTACGGCAATGCTATGAAGCTTGACGCTAGATGATGCAATTCTGGAAATGTTATAACGGAATTCTGGCAATGCTATGAAGCTTCATGCTAGATGATGCAATTACGGAAATGCTATAACGTAATTACGGCAATGCTATGACGCTTCACGCTGGAGAATGCAATTACGGAAAGGGTTGTGTGTCAATCAGAGTCAGTCTAAGAGACTTTGTGGTGGCTTGTATTCTGTAGTGCCATATATTGCAATTGATGAGATATAAAAGACTAACTTTAATCTTTTCCAGGATAATCATCATCAGCATGGCAAAGAGGACCAGTAAAACTGACAAACCAGTAGATGAAGAATGTGAGTCAACTCCGAAACGTAAAGATGAAGAGGCTGAAGTAAGTAACAACAATTTATTGTGATTGATACATGCAGAGGTAAAATTAAAAACATACATGATTAAAGTTCTTGTCTATATATATATAAATCAATGCATATGCTGTTATTAAACATATGTTTGTCTTCATTGATTAAAGACAGAATCTGAAAGTTTGAAATCTATCCTGGCTGATATTGAAGACTGGAATCATACAATCGATGAGGACACTGTAAGAACACTTTAATTTAATTTCAGTAGTTGTTTAAAATTAAAAACATTACACTGATTAAATACTTACCATTCAGAACAGCCCATTTGTGAAAGACGATCCTCAACTGCTAAGGACGATGAAACAGTTGAAGGCCAGTCTGCTCGATGTCAGCTATGTTTTGAAGAATTTGCTGAAGTAAGCTGCATCAAAATGTTGAAAAAGCTAATGTGCTACTGCCAATACTATTGCTTTACTGTTATAGTTGCTGTCGCTGGTGATTGATGTGTCTGCTGTCTGCCTAAATTTCAGGCCTGAGGATGCAGTGGTGCCGACTGCTCCAGTCCATCAAAGTTAGATTTTATGAAGATGCTGTTAAGTTTAATAAAAGATTAAGTTAAATCATTGTCTGACTTCTTTGTTTTGCATATTGGTCACTAGACAAGTCATAGTGTCTTACCGGTTTGTAATAGTCAAATGAACCCATAAAAGGTACATTGCAATTCCGGAGTTAAGTTAGTGAAAAGGACATATCGCAATACCGAAGTTGCTAAGTTAGTAAGATGATACCAGAAAAGTCACGTCACAATACCTGAAGTGCTAGGTTAGTAGGATGATAACAGAAAACACACATCACAATGCCGTAATTGCTAAGTTAGTAATATGATACCAGAAAAGTCACATAGCAACACCTGAACTGCTAAGTTAGTGAGATGATACCAGAAATGTGACATAACAATACCTGAACTGCTAAGTTAGTAAGATGATACCAGAAATGTCACATAACACTACCTGGACTGCTAGGTTAGTCAGATGATACCAGAAAAGTCACATCGCAATTCCTAAAGTGCTAAGTTAGTGAGATGATACCAGAAATGTCACATAACAATACCTGAACCGCTAAGTTAGTCAGACGATACCAGAAATGTCACATAACAATATCTAAACTGCTAAGTTAGTGAGATGATACTGGAAAAGTCACATAACAATACCTGAACTGCTAAGTTAGTGAGATGATACCAGAAAAGCCACATAACGATACCTGAACTGCAACGTTAGTAAGATGATACCAGAAAAGTCACATAGCAATACCTGAACTGCTAAGTTAGTAAGATGATACCAGAAAAGTCACATAACAATACCTGAACTGCTACGTTAGTGAGATGATACCAGAAAAGTCACATAACAATACCTGAACTGCTACGTTATTGAGATGATACCAGAAAAGTCACATAACAACACCTGAAGTGCTAGGTTAATATGATGATACCAGAAAACACATCACAATGCCGTAATTGCTAGGTTAGTAATATGATAACAGAATTGTCACATCGCAATTACTAAAGTGCTAAGTTAGTAAGATGATACCAGAAAAGTCACGTCACAATACTGGAATTGCTAGATTAGTAAGATGATACCAGAAATGTCACGCCGCAGTTCCGGGATTGCTAAGTTAGTAAGATGATACCAGAAAAGTCACGTCACAATGCCGTAATTGATAAGTTAGTAAGATGATACCAGAAAACACACGTCACAATTCTGACGTTGCTAAGTTAGTCAAACCGGAAAACGCACGTTTCCGGAAATATCACTAACAAAGTTGGTTTTGTAATATTAAAAACATTGTAGAAATTTTTTGGTCAGGTCTGCACTGATGATGCTGCACGTGCTTCATCAGGCATCCGTCTAGTATGTCTCCACCGAGTTTCAGACCTGCAGCTCGTACGGCTGGGCCGTTACTGCCCCTCATGTTCGTTTGCGGCCTACTCTCTCATATGTCCCCATTGACTTGCATTGCCCAACTTAGCAAATTCTACAGCCCACTATAGCTCTTTGGTAAGTGCTGCGTTCATGAGGCTTGGCACACTTATTCATACGTATACCTAGTTTGTGCAGGCCGAATTTCAGACCTCTAGCTCGTACGGCTCAGCCGTGACGCCCCCACATGTTAGTTTGAGGCCTAGTGAAAAAAGTGCAGCCACTAATGATAAAATATGCGTTGGTTTCAAATTAAGGAGGCATAATTTTAATGGACATGTATAGATTACATTTAGGAGCAGACTATCTAGTATCAGGAGCACTTTTAATCATTTTCCTAGGTCACTGCTACCTGAACTTATGGCCTGTCTAATGAGAGGTGTGGTGTCTCCATTCACTTAACATTGCCTACCATAGCAAATTCAAGAGGTCACTGTAGGCCTTTCGTAAGGGTCACATTCATAAAACTTGGCAGACTTGATCCAGAGCTGATCTAGTTAATGCTTGCCAAAGGTCAGATGTGTAGGTCACACGGTTCGGCCGTGACGCCCCCTAATGTTAGTTTGAGGCCTAGTAAGACGGGAAAACACTTAGTACTTCCGACATTGCTAAGTTAGTAAGATGATACCAGAAACATCACGTCACAGTACCGGAATCGCTAGATTAGTAAGATGATACCAGAAATGTCACTTCGCAGTTCCGGGTTTGCTAAGTTAGTAAGATGATACCAGAAAAGTCACATAACAATTGCTAATCTGCTAATGCCACATAACAATACCTGAACTGCTAAGTTAGTAAGATGATACCAGAAATGTCACATAACAATACCTGAACTGCTAAGTTAGTGAGATGATAACAGAAATGTGACATAACAATACCTGAACTGCTAAGTTAGTGAGATGATACCAGAAAAGTCACATAACAATACCTGAACTGCTACGTTAGTAAGATGATACCAGAAATGTCACATAACAATACCTGAACTGCTAAGTTAGTGAGATGATACCAGAAAAGACACATAACAATACCTGAACTGCTACGTTATTGAGATGATACCAGAAAAGTCACATAACAACACCTGAAGTGCTAGGTTAATATGATGATACCAGAAAAGACACATAACAATACCTGACCTGCTAAGTTAGTCAGATGATACCAGAAACCACACAACACAGTTCTGGAATTGCTAAGTTAGTAATATCATACAGTCAATCATCAACAAAGATCTTCCAGGCAGGCAGAGGCAGAACATACACTCAAGGTCAAAAGCCTAGTGTTATCAAGTTAAGGAGGCACAATTTTAATAAACATGTATTGGGGGGATTGTAGAGCAGACTGTCTAGTTTCAGGAACACTTTGGATCATCTCCCTAGGCCACTGCTACCTGTAGTTATGCCCTGTCAAAGGACTCCATTCACTTAACATTGCCTACCGTAGCAAATTCAAAGGGCCACTGCGGGACTTTGGTAAGGGCCACAGTCTTCAGACTCGGCAAGGTCATTCCTGAAGGCGTCTAGTTTACGTGTGCCGAATTTCAGACCCATAGGTGGTACGGGTCAGTCGTAGGCCCCCCAGAAGTCCCCCTAGGCCATAAAGCGCATATCCGGAACCGCACGACGCATTTGTGGAAAGGTCACGAAAGGTCACCAAAAGTAAAGCCCATTGTTTGACATGAAGATCTGCTAATTAAGGTGATATCTATACATGAAATTAAAGGGCAGACTCTGTAGTTTTAGTAGCACTTTGAATGGTGTTCCTAGGCCACTCCTAGCTGAAGTTATGGGCCTAGAAGTGACAGGTGGGGTGCCTCCATTGACTTAACATTGCCGACCTCACTGACTTTGAGGGCCTATAAAAACAGTTCTGTGAGGTCTACACCTTTGAAACTCTAGAGGTGTGGTCTTCAGTCTCCCATGTGTGTGCAGTAAAAAATCCAGACCTCTGGGTCGCACGGCCTAGGCCGCAGGTACCTTTTTGTACTTTGCGGCCTAGTGCTGAGGTCTAGACCGCTGATTCTCCAGTATGTGATATAGACCTCGGTGGGGCTCCACTGTGCCAAATCTCACGCTCCTAGCTCAAACGGGCCGGCCGTGAGACCACCAGACGCTAAAGGGTTAATAAAACCTGCCCCGTGTGGTCTAGACCTCCAAAATTCGGGTCACTGATGCAGGCCACCCTCCTCCGTCAGTATTCCAAATTTCAGACCTCTAGCTCTAAGCGAACTGCAGTTATGATCATTTTTCTAATGACGTCCCCTCCGAGCTTCGGCAGCCTTTCGACATGGGGTAGAGGGCCTAGGACCTTACCCCCATTTTTTGGCCCAGATGAGGCAAAATATCATCAACTTGTGCTCCTGCCGTATGTAGGGGGCATAATTCTAACGGACATATATGGAGGGACTTTGCGCCGCCGGCGTCCGGTGTCGGGAGAGCCTCGACCCGACCCCCTACGTCGCACCTCCGCCGAGATATCCGCTAATTGGCTCTAATATGGGGAGCGCTCATACGGCGCAGAGTGGTCCTCTTTGATGTTGGGAAACCCCTTCTAGGGGCATCTTGGGGGCATAATTTTAACAGAGGTGTATGGAGGGCCTTCTCTGGAGGGGCTCGTAGTTCACGGCGAAGTTTGACCGGTCGTCCTTCGTCGCTGCTCCGCGGGGCCATTCCCTAATTGACGTCGATTGAAAGCTTAATGACCCAGAAATGCGTCGTGACAATTCTGGAAACGGGATTACGCCTAACAGTTCCGGCATTGCCACATCTGAAGGCACTCACCTGCTAATTTCAAATCAAGGAGGCATAATTTTAATGGATATGTATAGGGAGGATTGTACAGTACACTGTCCAGTTTCAGAAACATCTTGGATCATCTTCCTAGGTCACTGCTACGTGAAGTTATGGCCTGTCAAAGGCAGCCATTCACTTAACATTGCCTACATACTGAAATTTAAAAATTAACTGCGGGACACGGGTGCGAGCTACGGTCACGGAACTCGGCACGGTCATTCCTGCGGGAACCTAGTTTTGTCGTGCCGAATTTCAGACCTCTAGCTCGTACGGCTTGGCCGTGACCCCCCGTGACGTTGTCTGAGAGGGGGAGTCGATCATCTGCTTAAAGATCTTCCGTCTAGGCAGATAAAGAAACAGTCTATTTTCAAATTAAGGAGGCACAATTTTAACAAACATGTATAGGGGCAATTGAAGGGCAGACCGTCTAGTTTCAGGAACACTTTGAACCATCTTCCTAGCTTCTACGGCCGTGCAGTTATGCCCCCTTAAGTTAGTTTGAGGCCTACACGGGCCTAAACAGCCTTGCCTACCATAGCAAATTCAAGAGATCACTGTAGGCCTTTCGTAAGGGTCACATTCATAAAACTTGGCAGACTTGATCCAGAGCTGATCTAGTTAATGCATGCCAAAGGTCAGATGTGTAGGTCATACGGTTCGGCCGTGACGCCCCCTAATGTTAGTTTGAGGCCTAGTAAGACGGGAAAACACTTAGTACTTCCGACATTGGTAAGTTAGTGAGATGATACCAGACACCACACATCACGGTTCCGAAATCACTAAGTTTGTTAGATGATACCTGAAAAGTCACATAACAATTCCGAATCTACTAAGTTAGTAAGATGGTACCAGAAAAGTCACATAACAATTCCTAATCTACTAAGTTAGTAAGATGGTACCAGAAAACACACATCACAATGCCGTAATTGCTAAGTTAGTAATATGATACCAGAAAAGTCACATCGCAATTCCTAAAGTGCTAAGTTTGTAAGATGACACCAGAAAAGTCACATAACAATACCTGAACCGCTAAGTTAGTAAGATGAAACCAGAAATGTGACATAACAATACCTGAACCGCTAAATTAGTGAGATGATACCAGAAAAGTCACATAACAATACCTGAACTGCTACGTTAGTTAGACGATACCAGAAATGTGACATAACAATACCTGAACTGCTAAGTTAGTAAGATGATACCAGAAATGTCACATAACAATACCTGAACCGCTAAGTTAGTAAGATGATACCAGAATAGTCACGTCACAGTACCGGAATTGCTAGATTAGTAAGATGATACCAGAAATGTCACGTCGCAGTTCCGGGATCGCTAAGTTAGTCAGATGATACCAGAAATGTCACATAACAATACCTGAACCGCTAAGTTAGTGAGATGATTCCAGAAAAGTCACATAACAATACCTGAACCGCTAAGTTAGTCAGATGATACCAGAAATGGCACATAACAATACCTGAACCGATTAGTTAGTCAGATGATACCAGAAATGTCACATAACAATTCCTAATCTGCTACGTTAGTAAGATGATACCAGAAACCACACATCGCACTTCCGAAATTGCTAAGTCCAGAAAGTTAGTGTAATGAAACATATCTGTCAATGATTTATTCATGATATGCAAATATATTCATAGACTTTGGTCATGTGAGTCGGTGGTTCAGTATAAAAGTCTCTGTAATATTTTACGAGCTCACAAACACATTGGAAAGCTGTTTAGACGTGCATCTGGCAAGCATAACTTTTAGAAGCATTATTTGGTAAGTAATGTAAAACCTTTCTTTAGTAGCATTTAGTCTTCTACAATAAGTTTTAAGCCATCTCACTGTTTTTCATAGTGAAACCGTTAGACTATAATTTTCGAATGTTATTATCGAAAACCGCTGCACCCGTCAAATAACGGTGACTGAAAATTGTTTGATAGGCTAATGAAGATTAAAAACGTGCAGGTACTTATGCATATTATTGCATTTGACTTATAATCAAGTCTATTGATGTTTTTCCAATGCTTAGAAACTTCTAGAAGGTTCTTGACGTAATTCGGAAATTCTATGAAGCTTCATGCTAGATAATGCAATTTCAGAAATGCTACAATGAAATTACGGCAATGCTATGAAGCTTGACGCTAGATGATGCAATTCTGGAAATGTTATAACGGAATTCTGGCAATGCTATGAAGCTTCATGCTAGATGATGCAATTACGGAAATGCTATAACGTAATTACGGCAATGCTATGACGCTTCACGCTGGAGAATGCAATTACGGAAAGGGTTGTGTGTCAATCAGAGTCAGTCTAAGAGACTTTGTGGTGGCTTGTATTCTGTAGTGCCATATATTGCAATTGATGAGATATAAAAGACTAACTTTAATCTTTTCCAGGATAATCATCATCAGCATGGCAAAGAGGACCAGTAAAACTGACAAACCAGTAGATGAAGAATGTGAGTCAACTCCGAAACGTAAAGATGAAGAGGCTGAAGTAAGTAACAACAATTTATTGTGATTGATACATGCAGAGGTAAAATTAAAAACATACATGATTAAAGTTCTTGTCTATATATATATAAATCAATGCATATGCTGTTATTAAACATATGTTTGTCTTCATTGATTAAAGACAGAATCTGAAAGTTTGAAATCTATCCTGGCTGATATTGAAGACTGGAATCATACAATCGATGAGGACACTGTAAGAACACTTTAATTTAATTTCAGTAGTTGTTTAAAATTAAAAACATTACACTGATTAAATACTTACCATTCAGAACAGCCCATTTGTGAAAGACGATCCTCAACTGCTAAGGACGATGAAACAGTTGAAGGCCAGTCTGCTCGATGTCAGCTATGTTTTGAAGAATTTGCTGAAGTAAGCTGCATCAAAATGTTGAAAAAGCTAATGTGCTACTGCCAATACTATTGCTTTACTGTTATAGTTGCTGTCGCTGGTGATTGATGTGTCTGCTGTCTGCCTAAATTTCAGGCCTGAGGATGCAGTGGTGCCGACTGCTCCAGTCCATCAAAGTTAGATTTTATGAAGATGCTGTTAAGTTTAATAAAAGATTAAGTTAAATCATTGTCTGACTTCTTTGTTTTGCATATTGGTCACTAGACAAGTCATAGTGTCTTACCGGTTTGTAATAGTCAAATGAACCCATAAAAGGTACATTGCAATTCCGGAGTTAAGTTAGTGAAAAGGACATATCGCAATACCGAAGTTGCTAAGTTAGTAAGATGATACCAGAAAAGTCACGTCACAATACCTGAAGTGCTAGGTTAGTAGGATGATAACAGAAAACACACATCACAATGCCGTAATTGCTAAGTTAGTAATATGATACCAGAAAAGTCACATAGCAACACCTGAACTGCTAAGTTAGTGAGATGATACCAGAAATGTGACATAACAATACCTGAACTGCTAAGTTAGTAAGATGATACCAGAAATGTCACATAACACTACCTGGACTGCTAGGTTAGTCAGATGATACCAGAAAAGTCACATCGCAATTCCTAAAGTGCTAAGTTAGTGAGATGATACCAGAAATGTCACATAACAATACCTGAACCGCTAAGTTAGTCAGACGATACCAGAAATGTCACATAACAATATCTAAACTGCTAAGTTAGTGAGATGATACTGGAAAAGTCACATAACAATACCTGAACTGCTAAGTTAGTGAGATGATACCAGAAAAGCCACATAACGATACCTGAACTGCAACGTTAGTAAGATGATACCAGAAAAGTCACATAGCAATACCTGAACTGCTAAGTTAGTAAGATGATACCAGAAAAGTCACATAACAATACCTGAACTGCTACGTTAGTGAGATGATACCAGAAAAGTCACATAACAATACCTGAACTGCTACGTTATTGAGATGATACCAGAAAAGTCACATAACAACACCTGAAGTGCTAGGTTAATATGATGATACCAGAAAACACATCACAATGCCGTAATTGCTAGGTTAGTAATATGATAACAGAATTGTCACATCGCAATTACTAAAGTGCTAAGTTAGTAAGATGATACCAGAAAAGTCACGTCACAATACTGGAATTGCTAGATTAGTAAGATGATACCAGAAATGTCACGCCGCAGTTCCGGGATTGCTAAGTTAGTAAGATGATACCAGAAAAGTCACGTCACAATGCCGTAATTGATAAGTTAGTAAGATGATACCAGAAAACACACGTCACAATTCTGACGTTGCTAAGTTAGTCAAACCGGAAAACGCACGTTTCCGGAAATATCACTAACAAAGTTGGTTTTGTAATATTAAAAACATTGTAGAAATTTTTTGGTCAGGTCTGCACTGATGATGCTGCACGTGCTTCATCAGGCATCCGTCTAGTATGTCTCCACCGAGTTTCAGACCTGCAGCTCGTACGGCTGGGCCGTTACTGCCCCTCATGTTCGTTTGCGGCCTACTCTCTCATATGTCCCCATTGACTTGCATTGCCCAACTTAGCAAATTCTACAGCCCACTATAGCTCTTTGGTAAGTGCTGCGTTCATGAGGCTTGGCACACTTATTCATACGTATACCTAGTTTGTGCAGGCCGAATTTCAGACCTCTAGCTCGTACGGCTCAGCCGTGACGCCCCCACATGTTAGTTTGAGGCCTAGTGAAAAAAGTGCAGCCACTAATGATAAAATATGCGTTGGTTTCAAATTAAGGAGGCATAATTTTAATGGACATGTATAGATTACATTTAGGAGCAGACTATCTAGTATCAGGAGCACTTTTAATCATTTTCCTAGGTCACTGCTACCTGAACTTATGGCCTGTCTAATGAGAGGTGTGGTGTCTCCATTCACTTAACATTGCCTACCATAGCAAATTCAAGAGGTCACTGTAGGCCTTTCGTAAGGGTCACATTCATAAAACTTGGCAGACTTGATCCAGAGCTGATCTAGTTAATGCTTGCCAAAGGTCAGATGTGTAGGTCACACGGTTCGGCCGTGACGCCCCCTAATGTTAGTTTGAGGCCTAGTAAGACGGGAAAACACTTAGTACTTCCGACATTGCTAAGTTAGTAAGATGATACCAGAAACATCACGTCACAGTACCGGAATCGCTAGATTAGTAAGATGATACCAGAAATGTCACTTCGCAGTTCCGGGTTTGCTAAGTTAGTAAGATGATACCAGAAAAGTCACATAACAATTGCTAATCTGCTAATGCCACATAACAATACCTGAACTGCTAAGTTAGTAAGATGATACCAGAAATGTCACATAACAATACCTGAACTGCTAAGTTAGTGAGATGATAACAGAAATGTGACATAACAATACCTGAACTGCTAAGTTAGTGAGATGATACCAGAAAAGTCACATAACAATACCTGAACTGCTACGTTAGTAAGATGATACCAGAAATGTCACATAACAATACCTGAACTGCTAAGTTAGTGAGATGATACCAGAAAAGACACATAACAATACCTGAACTGCTACGTTATTGAGATGATACCAGAAAAGTCACATAACAACACCTGAAGTGCTAGGTTAATATGATGATACCAGAAAAGACACATAACAATACCTGACCTGCTAAGTTAGTCAGATGATACCAGAAACCACACAACACAGTTCTGGAATTGCTAAGTTAGTAATATCATACAGTCAATCATCAACAAAGATCTTCCAGGCAGGCAGAGGCAGAACATACACTCAAGGTCAAAAGCCTAGTGTTATCAAGTTAAGGAGGCACAATTTTAATAAACATGTATTGGGGGGATTGTAGAGCAGACTGTCTAGTTTCAGGAACACTTTGGATCATCTCCCTAGGCCACTGCTACCTGTAGTTATGCCCTGTCAAAGGACTCCATTCACTTAACATTGCCTACCGTAGCAAATTCAAAGGGCCACTGCGGGACTTTGGTAAGGGCCACAGTCTTCAGACTCGGCAAGGTCATTCCTGAAGGCGTCTAGTTTACGTGTGCCGAATTTCAGACCCATAGGTGGTACGGGTCAGTCGTAGGCCCCCCAGAAGTCCCCCTAGGCCATAAAGCGCATATCCGGAACCGCACGACGCATTTGTGGAAAGGTCACGAAAGGTCACCAAAAGTAAAGCCCATTGTTTGACATGAAGATCTGCTAATTAAGGTGATATCTATACATGAAATTAAAGGGCAGACTCTGTAGTTTTAGTAGCACTTTGAATGGTGTTCCTAGGCCACTCCTAGCTGAAGTTATGGGCCTAGAAGTGACAGGTGGGGTGCCTCCATTGACTTAACATTGCCGACCTCACTGACTTTGAGGGCCTATAAAAACAGTTCTGTGAGGTCTACACCTTTGAAACTCTACAGGTGTGGTCTTCAGTCTCCCATGTGTGTGCAGTAAAAAATCCAGACCTCTGGGTCGCACGGCCTAGGCCACAGGTACCTTTTTGTACTTTGCGGCCTAGTGCTGAGGTCTAGACCGCTGATTCTCCAGTATGTGATATAGACCTCGGTGGGGCTCCACTGTGCCAAATCTCACGCTCCTAGCTCAAACGGGCCGGCCGTGAGACCACCAGACGCTAAAGGGTTAATAAAACCTGCCCCGTGTGGTCTAGACCTCCAAAATTCGGGTCACTGATGCAGGCCACCCTCCTCCGTCAGTATTCCAAATTTCAGACCTCTAGCTCTAAGCGAACTGCAGTTATGATCATTTTTCTAATGACGTCCCCTCCGAGCTTCGGCAGCCTTTCGACATGGGGTAGAGGGCCTAGGACCTTACCCCCATTTTTTGGCCCAGATGAGGCAAAATATCATCAACTTGTGCTCCTGCCGTATGTAGGGGGCATAATTCTAACGGACATATATGGAGGGACTTTGCGCCGCCGGCGTCCGGTGTCGGGAGAGCCTCGACCCGACCCCCTACGTCGCACCTCCGCCGAGATATCCGCTAATTGGCTCTAATATGGGGAGCGCTCATACGGCGCAGAGTGGTCCTCTTTGATGTTGGGAAACCCCTTCTACGGGCATCTTGGGGGCATGATTTTAACAGAGGTGTATGGATGGCCTTCTCTGGAGGGGCTCGTCGTTTCCGGTGAACTTTGACCCGTCGTCCTTCGTCGCTGCTCCGCAGAACCATTCCCTAATTGACGTTAATTGAAAAATCAATAACCCAGAAATGCATCGTGACAATTCTGGAAACGGGATTACACCTAGCAGTTCCGGCATTGCCACATCTGATGGCACTCACCTGCTAATTGCAAATCGAGGAGGCATAATTTTAATGGACATGTATTGGCAGGATTGTACAGTACGCCGTCCAGTTTCAGAAACATCTTGGATCATCTTCCTAGGTCACTGCTACGTGAAGTTATGGCCTGTCAAAGGCAGCCATTCACTTAACATTGCCTACATACTGAAATTTAAAAATTAACTGCGGGACACGGGTGCGAGCTACGGTCACGGAACTCGGCACGGTCATTCCTGCGGGAACCTAGTTTTGTCGTGCCGAATTTCAGACCTCTAGCTCGTACGGCTTGGCCGTGACCCCCCGTGACGTTGTCTGAGAGGGGGAGTCGATCATCTGCTTAAAGATCTTCCGTCTAGGCAGATAAAGAAACAGTCTATTTTCAAATTAAGGAGGCACAATTTTAACAAACATGTATAGGGGCAATTGAAGGGCAGACCGTCTAGTTTCAGGAACACTTTGAACCATCTTCCTAGCTTCTACGGCCGTGCAGTTATGCCCCCTTAAGTTAGTTTGAGGCCTACACGGGCCTAAACAGCCTTGCCTACCATAGCAAATTCAAGAGATCACTGTAGGCCTTTCGTAAGGGTCACATTCATAAAACTTGGCAGACTTGATCCAGAGCTGATCTAGTTAATGCATGCCAAAGGTCAGATGTGTAGGTCATACGGTTCGGCCGTGACGCCCCCTAATGTTAGTTTGAGGCCTAGTAAGACGGGAAAACACTTAGTACTTCCGACATTGGTAAGTTAGTGAGATGATACCAGACACCACACATCACGGTTCCGAAATCACTAAGTTTGTTAGATGATACCTGAAAAGTCACATAACAATCCCGAATCTACTAAGTTAGTAAGATGGTACCAGAAAAGTCACATAACAATTCCTAATCTACTAAGTTAGTAAGATGGTACCAGAAAACACACATCACAATGCCGTAATTGCTAAGTTAGTAATATGATACCAGAAAAGTCACATCGCAATTCCTAAAGTGCTAAGTTTGTAAGATGACACCAGAAAAGTCACATAACAATACCTGAACCGCTAAGTTAGTAAGATGAAACCAGAAATGTGACATAACAATACCTGAACCGCTAAATTAGTGAGATGATACCAGAAAAGTCACATAACAATACCTGAACTGCTACGTTAGTTAGACGATACCAGAAATGTGACATAACAATACCTGAACTGCTAAGTTAGTAAGATGATACCAGAAATGTCACATAACAATACCTGAACCGCTAAGTTAGTAAGATGATACCAGAATAGTCACGTCACAGTACCGGAATTGCTAGATTAGTAAGATGATACCAGAAATGTCACGTCGCAGTTCCGGGATCGCTAAGTTAGTCAGATGATACCAGAAATGTCACATAACAATACCTGAACCGCTAAGTTAGTGAGATGATTCCAGAAAAGTCACATAACAATACCTGAACCGCTAAGTTAGTCAGATGATACCAGAAATGGCACATAACAATACCTGAACCGATTAGTTAGTCAGATGATACCAGAAATGTCACATAACAATTCCTAATCTGCTACGTTAGTAAGATGATACCAGAAACCACACATCGCACTTCCGAAATTGCTAAGTCCAGAAAGTTAGTGTAATGAAACATATCTGTCAATGATTTATTCATGATATGCAAATATATTCATAGACTTTGGTCATGTGAGTCGGTGGTTCAGTATAAAAGTCTCTGTAATATTTTACGAGCTCACAAACACATTGGAAAGCTGTTTAGACGTGCATCTGGCAAGCATAACTTTTAGAAGCATTATTTGGTAAGTAATGTAAAACCTTTCTTTAGTAGCATTTAGTCTTCTACAATAAGTTTTAAGCCATCTCACTGTTTTTCATAGTGAAACCGTTAGACTATAATTTTCGAATGTTATTATCGAAAACCGCTGCACCCGTCAAATAACGGTGACTGAAAATTGTTTGATAGGCTAATGAAGATTAAAAACGTGCAGGTACTTATGCATATTATTGCATTTGACTTATAATCAAGTCTATTGATGTTTTTCCAATGCTTAGAAACTTCTAGAAGGTTCTTGACGTAATTCGGAAATTCTATGAAGCTTCATGCTAGATAATGCAATTTCAGAAATGCTACAATGAAATTACGGCAATGCTATGAAGCTTGACGCTAGATGATGCAATTCTGGAAATGTTATAACGGAATTCTGGCAATGCTATGAAGCTTCATGCTAGATGATGCAATTACGGAAATGCTATAACGTAATTACGGCAATGCTATGACGCTTCACGCTGGAGAATGCAATTACGGAAAGGGTTGTGTGTCAATCAGAGTCAGTCTAAGAGACTTTGTGGTGGCTTGTATTCTGTAGTGCCATATATTGCAATTGATGAGATATAAAAGACTAACTTTAATCTTTTCCAGGATAATCATCATCAGCATGGCAAAGAGGACCAGTAAAACTGACAAACCAGTAGATGAAGAATGTGAGTCAACTCCGAAACGTAAAGATGAAGAGGCTGAAGTAAGTAACAACAATTTATTGTGATTGATACATGCAGAGGTAAAATTAAAAACATACATGATTAAAGTTCTTGTCTATATATATATAAATCAATGCATATGCTGTTATTAAACATATGTTTGTCTTCATTGATTAAAGACAGAATCTGAAAGTTTGAAATCTATCCTGGCTGATATTGAAGACTGGAATCATACAATCGATGAGGACACTGTAAGAACACTTTAATTTAATTTCAGTAGTTGTTTAAAATTAAAAACATTACACTGATTAAATACTTACCATTCAGAACAGCCCATTTGTGAAAGACGATCCTCAACTGCTAAGGACGATGAAACAGTTGAAGGCCAGTCTGCTCGATGTCAGCTATGTTTTGAAGAATTTGCTGAAGTAAGCTGCATCAAAATGTTGAAAAAGCTAATGTGCTACTGCCAATACTATTGCTTTACTGTTATAGTTGCTGTCGCTGGTGATTGATGTGTCTGCTGTCTGCCTAAATTTCAGGCCTGAGGATGCAGTGGTGCCGACTGCTCCAGTCCATCAAAGTTAGATTTTATGAAGATGCTGTTAAGTTTAATAAAAGATTAAGTTAAATCATTGTCTGACTTCTTTGTTTTGCATATTGGTCACTAGACAAGTCATAGTGTCTTACCGGTTTGTAATAGTCAAATGAACCCATAAAAGGTACATTGCAATTCCGGAGTTAAGTTAGTGAAAAGGACATATCGCAATACCGAAGTTGCTAAGTTAGTAAGATGATACCAGAAAAGTCACGTCACAATACCTGAAGTGCTAGGTTAGTAGGATGATAACAGAAAACACACATCACAATGCCGTAATTGCTAAGTTAGTAATATGATACCAGAAAAGTCACATAGCAACACCTGAACTGCTAAGTTAGTGAGATGATACCAGAAATGTGACATAACAATACCTGAACTGCTAAGTTAGTAAGATGATACCAGAAATGTCACATAACACTACCTGGACTGCTAGGTTAGTCAGATGATACCAGAAAAGTCACATCGCAATTCCTAAAGTGCTAAGTTAGTGAGATGATACCAGAAATGTCACATAACAATACCTGAACCGCTAAGTTAGTCAGACGATACCAGAAATGTCACATAACAATATCTAAACTGCTAAGTTAGTGAGATGATACCGGAAAAGTCACATAACAATACCTGAACTGCTAAGTTAGTGAGATGATACCAGAAAAGCCACATAACGATACCTGAACTGCAACGTTAGTAAGATGATACCAGAAAAGTCACATAGCAATACCTGAACTGCTAAGTTAGTAAGATGATACCAGAAAAGTCACATAACAATACCTGAACTGCTACGTTAGTGAGATGATACCAGAAAAGTCACATAACAATACCTGAACTGCTACGTTATTGAGATGATACCAGAAAAGTCACATAACAACACCTGAAGTGCTAGGTTAATATGATGATACCAGAAAACACATCACAATGCCGTAATTGCTAGGTTAGTAATATGATAACAGAATTGTCACATCGCAATTACTAAAGTGCTAAGTTAGTAAGATGATACCAGAAAAGTCACGTCACAATACTGGAATTGCTAGATTAGTAAGATGATACCAGAAATGTCACGCCGCAGTTCCGGGATTGCTAAGTTAGTAAGATGATACCAGAAAAGTCACGTCACAATGCCGTAATTGATAAGTTAGTAAGATGATACCAGAAAACACACGTCACAATTCTGACGTTGCTAAGTTAGTCAAACCGGAAAACGCACGTTTCCGGAAATATCACTAACAAAGTTGGTTTTGTAATATTAAAAACATTGTAGAAATTTTTTGGTCAGGTCTGCACTGATGATGCTGCACGTGCTTCATCAGGCATCCGTCTAGTATGTCTCCACCGAGTTTCAGACCTGCAGCTCGTACGGCTGGGCCGTTACTGCCCCTCATGTTCGTTTGCGGCCTACTCTCTCATATGTCCCCATTGACTTGCATTGCCCAACTTAGCAAATTCTACAGCCCACTATAGCTCTTTGGTAAGTGCTGCGTTCATGAGGCTTGGCACACTTATTCATACGTATACCTAGTTTGTGCAGGCCGAATTTCAGACCTCTAGCTCGTACGGCTCAGCCGTGACGCCCCCACATGTTAGTTTGAGGCCTAGTGAAAAAAGTGCAGCCACTAATGATAAAATATGCGTTGGTTTCAAATTAAGGAGGCATAATTTTAATGAACATGTATAGATTACATTTAGGAGCAGACTGTCTAGTATCAGGAGCACTTTTAATCATTTTCCTAGGTCACTGCTACCTGAAGTTATGGCCTGTCTAATGAGAGGTGTGGTGTCTCCATTCACTTAACATTGCCTACCATAGCAAATTCAAGAGGTCACTGTAGGCCTTTCGTAAGGGTCACATTCATAAAACTTGGCAGACTTTATCCAGAGCTGATCTACTTTATGCATGCCAAAGGTCAGATGTGTAGGTCATACGGTTCGGCCGTGACGCCCCCTAATGTTAGTTTGAGGCCTAGTAAGACGGGAAAACACTTAGTACTTCCGACATTGCTAAGTTAGTGAGATGATACCAGAAATGTCACATAACAATAACTGAACTTCTAAGTAAGTAGGATGATACCAGAAAACAAACATCACAATGCCGTAATTGCTAAGTTAGTAATATGATACCAGAAAAGTCACATAACAATTCCTAATCTGCTAAGTTAGTAAGATGATACCAGAAAAGTCACGTCACAAGACCTGAAGTGCTAAGTTAGTAGGATGATACCAGAAACCACACATCGCAATCCCGGAATCGCTAAGTTAGTAAGATGATACCAGAAAAGTCACATAACAATTACTAAAGTGCTAAGTTAGAAAGATGATACCAGAAAAGTCATATAGCAATACCTTAATTGCTAAGTTAGTGAGATGATACCAGAAATGTCACATAACAGTACCTGAACTGCTATGTTAGTAAGATGATACCAGAAAAGTCACATAACAATTCCTAAACTGCTATGTTAGTAAGATGATACCAGAAACCACACATCGCAATTCCGAAATTGCTACGGCCAGAAAGTTAGTGTAATGAAACATATCTGTCAATGATTTATTCATGATATGCAAATATATTTATAGACTTTGGTCACGTGAGTCGGTGGTTCAGTATAAAAGTCTCGGTAATTTTTTACGAGCTCACAAACACATTGTAAAGCTGTTTAGACGTGCATCTGGCAAGCATAACTTTTAGAAGCATTATTTGGTAAGTAATGTAAAACCTTTCTTTAGTAGCATTTAGTCTTCTACAATAAGTTTTAAGCCATCTCACTGCTTTTTCATAGTGAAACCGTTAGACTATAATTTTTGAATGTTAGTAACCCGCTGCACCCGTCAAATAACGGTGACTGAAAATTGTTTGATAGGCTAATGAAGATTAAAAACGTGCAAGTACTTATGCATATTATTGCATTTGACTTATAATCAAGTCTGTTGATGTTTTTCCAGTGCTTAGAAACTTCTAGAAGGTTCGTAATTCGGAAATGCTATGAAGCTTAATGCTAGATAATGTAATTTCGGAAATGCTATAATGTAATTGCAGCAATTTCAGAAATGCTACAATGAAATTACGGCAATGCTATGAAGCTTGACGCTAGATGATGCAATTCTGGAAATGCTATAATGTAATTCCGGCAATGCTATGAAGCTTCATGCATCTTTTCCAGGATAATCATCACCATGGCAGAAAGGACTGACAAAACCAGCGATGAAACTGCGTCAGCTGAGAACACGAAAAATGAAGAGGCTGAAGTAAGTAAAACCAATTTATTGTCACAGATACATACACAGATAAAACTAAAAACATACATAATTAAAGTTTTCGGCAACCATTACAATACCTTAACAATATCTGTGAGATTATGAAAAGGCAAGCTGGTGAGGCATTGCATGCACAGAAAAACACATATACATGTATATTTCTTGACATGTATGTTGTTAATTATAAGTTTGTCTTAATTTGTTGAAGCTACTGGAAGAAAAATTGAAATTAATCCTGGCTGATGTTGAAGTCTGGAATGAAAAATTCAATGAGTTCACTGTAAGAACACTTTCATTTGATTTCATTGGTTGTTCAAAATTAAAAACATGAAGCTGATGAAATACTTACCTTTCAGATCTCCATGCCTGTGCGAGACAATCTTCTCCTGCTAGATATGTTGAATGAGATGAAGATGACCTTAAACAATATGTGTACATTAGTGAAGTCATTCTTTAAGTAAGTTGTATCATAACTTTGAAAAAGGTAATGTGCTACTGCCACTACTATTTACTGTTATGTTTGCTGTTGATTGATGTTTGTCATCTGTCTATTTAAATTTCAGGGCTGAGGATGCATCCGTGGCGACTCCACGAACCGCTCAACGTCGGATGTAATTTAAAATGTTGTTTTTTTTTCTTTTTTAAAAATGTTAAGTTTAATAAAGGCTTGTTGAGTTTCATCAGTGATTGACTTTGTCATTCACGTTAATGACGTGTCGCAAATCCGGAATTGCTAGGTAACAGTTCTGAACACAACCTTAATTAATCTGAACTGCACCATATGGTACCGGAAAAGTCACATAATACCTTAATTGCTACGTTAGTAAGATGATACCAGAAAAGTCACATGACAATACCTGCATTGCTAACTTAATTAGATGGTACCAGAGAAGTCACATCACAGTTCCTGAACTGCTAAGTTAGTAAGATGATAGCAGAAAAGTCACGTCACAATACCTGAAGTGCTAAGTTAGTAGGATGATACCAGAAATGTGACACATCAATACCTGAACTGCTAAGTTAGTGAGATGATACCAGAAAAGTCACATAACAATACCTGAACTGCTACGTTAGTAAGATGATACCAGAAATGTCACATAACAATACCTGAACTGCTAAGTTAGTGAGATGATACCAGAAAAGACACATAACAATACCTGAACTGCTACGTTATTGAGATGATACCAGAAAAGTCACATAACAACACCTGAAGTGCTAGGTTAATATGATGATACCAGAAAAGACACATAACAATACCTGACCTGCTAAGTTAGTCAGATGATACCAGAAACCACACAACACAGTTCTGGAATTGCTAAGTTAGTAATATCATACAGTCAATCATCAACAAAGATCTTCCAGGCAGGCAGAGGCAGAACATACACTCAAGGTCAAAAGCCTAGTGTTATCAAGTTAAGGAGGCACAATTTTAATAAACATGTATTGGGGGGATTGTAGAGCAGACTGTCTAGTTTCAGGAACACTTTGGATCATCTCCCTAGGCCACTGCTACCTGTAGTTATGCCCTGTCAAAGGACTCCATTCACTTAACATTGCCTACCGTAGCAAATTCAAAGGGCCACTGCGGGACTTTGGTAAGGGCCACAGTCTTCAGACTCGGCAAGGTCATTCCTGAAGGCGTCTAGTTTACGTGTGCCGAATTTCAGACCCATAGGTGGTACGGGTCAGTCGTAGGCCCCCCAGAAGTCCCCCTAGGCCATAAAGCGCATATCCGGAACCGCACGACGCATTTGTGGAAAGGTCACGAAAGGTCACCAAAAGTAAAGCCCATTGTTTGACATGAAGATCTGCTAATTAAGGTGATATCTATACATGAAATTAAAGGGCAGACTCTGTAGTTTTAGTAGCACTTTGAATGGTGTTCCTAGGCCACTCCTAGCTGAAGTTATGGGCCTAGAAGTGACAGGTGGGGTGCCTCCATTGACTTAACATTGCCGACCTCACTGACTTTGAGGGCCTATAAAAACAGTTCTGTGAGGTCTACACCTTTGAAACTCTACAGGTGTGGTCTTCAGTCTCCCATGTGTGTGCAGTAAAAAATCCAGACCTCTGGGTCGCACGGCCTAGGCCACAGGTACCTTTTTGTACTTTGCGGCCTAGTGCTGAGGTCTAGACCGCTGATTCTCCAGTATGTGATATAGACCTCGGTGGGGCTCCACTGTGCCAAATCTCACGCTCCTAGCTCAAACGGGCCGGCCGTGAGACCACCAGACGCTAAAGGGTTAATAAAACCTGCCCCGTGTGGTCTAGACCTCCAAAATTCGGGTCACTGATGCAGGCCACCCTCCTCCGTCAGTATTCCAAATTTCAGACCTCTAGCTCTAAGCGAACTGCAGTTATGATCATTTTTCTAATGACGTCCCCTCCGAGCTTCGGCAGCCTTTCGACATGGGGTAGAGGGCCTAGGACCTTACCCCCATTTTTTGGCCCAGATGAGGCAAAATATCATCAACTTGTGCTCCTGCCGTATGTAGGGGGCATAATTCTAACGGACATATATGGAGGGACTTTGCGCCGCCGGCGTCCGGTGTCGGGAGAGCCTCGACCCGACCCCCTACGTCGCACCTCCGCCGAGATATCCGCTAATTGGCTCTAATATGGGGAGCGCTCATACGGCGCAGAGTGGTCCTCTTTGATGTTGGGAAACCCCTTCTACGGGCATCTTGGGGGCATGATTTTAACAGAGGTGTATGGATGGCCTTCTCTGGAGGGGCTCGTCGTTTCCGGTGAACTTTGACCCGTCGTCCTTCGTCGCTGCTCCGCAGAACCATTCCCTAATTGACGTTAATTGAAAAATCAATAACCCAGAAATGCATCGTGACAATTCTGGAAACGGGATTACACCTAGCAGTTCCGGCATTGCCACATCTGATGGCACTCACCTGCTAATTGCAAATCGAGGAGGCATAATTTTAATGGACATGTATTGGCAGGATTGTACAGTACGCCGTCCAGTTTCAGAAACATCTTGGATCATCTTCCTAGGTCACTGCTACGTGAAGTTATGGCCTGTCAAAGGCAGCCATTCACTTAACATTGCCTACATACTGAAATTTAAAAATTAACTGCGGGACACGGGTGCGAGCTACGGTCACGCAACTCGGCTCGGTCGTTCCGGCGGGTGTCTAGTTTTGCCGTGCCGAATTTCAGACCTCTAGCTCGTACGGCTTGGCCGTGACCCCCCGTGACGTTGTCTGAGAGGGGGAGTCGATCATCTGCTTAAAGATCTTCCGTCTAGGCAGATAAAGAAACAGTCTATTTTCAAATTAAGGAGGCACAATTTTAACAAACATGTATAGGGGCAATTGAAGGGCAGACCGTCTAGTTTCAGGAACACTTTGAACCATCTTCCTAGCTTCTACGGCCGTGCAGTTATGCCCCCTTAAGTTAGTTTGAGGCCTACACGGGCCTAAACAGCCTTGCCTACCATAGCAAATTCAAGAGGTCACTGTAGGCCTTTCGTAAGGGTCACATTCATAAAACTTGGCAGACTTGATCCAGAGCTGATCTAGTTAATGCATGCCAAAGGTCAGATGTGTAGGTCATACGGTTCGGCCGTGACGCCCCCTAATGTTAGTTTGAGGCCTAGTAAGACGGGAAAACACTTAGTACTTCCAACATTGCTAAGTTAGTAAGATGATAACAGAAATGTCACGTCACAGTACCGGAATCGCTAGATTAGTAAGATGATACCAGAAATGTCACTTCGCAGTTCCGGGATTGCTAAGTTAGTAAGATGATACCAGAAAAGTCACATAACAATTGCTAATCTGCTACGTTAGTAATATGATACCAGAAAAGTCACATCGCAATCCCTAAAGTGCTACGTTAGTAAGATGATACCAGAAACCACACATCATGATTCCGGAATCGCTACGTTAGTAAGATGATAGCAGAAACGTCACATAGCAATACCTGAACTGCTAAGTTAGTAAGATGATACCAGAAATGTCACATAACAATACCTGAACTGCTACGTTAGTGAGATGATACCAGAAATGTGACATAACAATAGCTGAACTGCTAAGTTAGTAAGATGATAACAGAAATGTGACATAACAATACCTGAACTGCTAGGTTAGTGAGATGATACCAGAAATGTCACATAACAATACCTGAACTGCTAAGTTAGTAAGATGATAGCAGAAAAGTCACGTCACAATACCTGAAGTGCTAAGTTGGTAGGATGATACCAGAAATGTGACACATCAATACCTGAACCGCTAAGTTAGTAAGGTGATACCAGAAAAGTCACATAACAATACCTGAACTGCTACGTTAGTAAGATGATACCAGAAATGTCACATAACAATACCTGAACTGCTAAGTTACTGAGATGATACCAGAAAGGACACATAACGATACCTGAACTGCTAAGTTAGTGAGATGATACCAGAAAAGACACATAACAATACCTGAACTGATAAGTTAGTGAGATGATACCAGAAATGTCACATCACAGTTCCGACATTGCTAAGTTAGTGAGATGATACCAGAAATGTCACGTCACAATACCTGAATTGCTAAGTTAGTGAGATGATACCAGAAATGTCACATAACACTTCCTAAAGTGCTAAGTTAGTAAGATGATACCAGAAACGTCACATAGCAATACCTGAACTGCTAAGTTAGTAAGATGATACCAGAAACCACACATCACGAG
This sequence comes from Paramormyrops kingsleyae, assembly GCF_048594095.1. Classification (NCBI taxonomy): domain Eukaryota; kingdom Metazoa; phylum Chordata; class Actinopteri; order Osteoglossiformes; family Mormyridae; genus Paramormyrops; species Paramormyrops kingsleyae. Next base: position 261,384 of record NW_027325972.1, read on the forward strand.
TCCGGAATCGCTAAGTTAGTAAGATGATACCAGAAAAGTCACATAGCAATACCTGGAATGCTAAGTTAGTAAGATGATACCAGAAAAGTCACGTCACAGTACCGGAATTGCTAGATTAGTAAGATGATACCAGAAAAGTCACATAACAATTCCTACAGTGCTAAGTTAGTAAGATGGTACCAGAAATGTGACATAACAATACCTGAACTGCTACGTTAGTGAGATGATACCAGAAAAGTCACGTCACAGTACCGGAATCACTAGGTTAGTAAGATGATAACAGAAAAGTCACATAACAATCCCTAATATGCTAAGTTAGTAAGATGATACCAGAAAAGTCACATAACAATACCTGAACTGCTAAGTTAGTGAGATGATACCAGAAATGTGACATAACGATACCTGAACTGCTAAGTTAGTAAGATGATACCAGAAATGTGACATAACAATACCTGACCTGCTAAGTTAGTAAGATGATACCAGAAATGTCACATAACAATACCTGAACTGCTAAGTTAGTCAGATGATACCAGAAACCACACTACACAGTTCCGTTATTGCTAAGTTAGTAATATGATACAGTCAATCATCAACAAAGATCTTCCAGGCAGGCAGAGGCAGAACATGCACTCAAGGTCAAAAGCCTAGTGTTATCAAGTTAAGGAGGCACAATTTTAATAAACATGTATTGGGGGGATTGTACAGCAGACTGTCTAGTTTCAGGAACACTTTGGATCATCTCCCTAGGCCACTGCTACCTGTAGTTATGCCCTGTCAAAGGACTCCATTCACTTAACATTGCCTACCATGGCAAATTCAAAGGGCCACTGCGGGACTTTGGTAAGGGCCACAGTCTTCAGACTCGGCACGGTCATTCCTGAAGGCGTCTAGTTTACGTGTGCCGAATTTCAGACCCATAGGTGGTACGGGTCAGTCGTAGGCCCCCCAGAAGTCCCCCTAGGCCATAAAGCGCACATCCGGAACCGCACGATGCATTTGTGGAAAGGTCACGAAAGGTCACCAAAAGTGAAGCCCATTGTTTGACATGAAGATCTGCTAATTAAGGTGATATCTATACATGAAATTAAAGGGCAGACTCTGTAGTTTTAGTAGCACTTTGAATGGTGTTCCTAGGCCACTCCTAGCTGAAGTTATGGGCCTAGAAGTGACAGGTGGGGTGCCTCCATTGACTTAACATTGCCGACCTCACTGACTTTGAGGGCCTATAAAAACAGTTCTGTGAGGTCTACACCTTTGAAACTCTACAGGTGTGGTCTTCAGTCTCCCATGTGTGTGCAGTAAAAAATCCAGACCTCTGGGTCGCACGGCCTAGGCCGCAGGTACCTTTTTGTACTTTGCGGCCTAGTGCTGAGGTCTAGACCGCTGATTCTCCAGTATGTGATATAGACCTCGGTGGGGCTCCACTGTGCCAAATCTCACTCTCCTAGCTCAAACGGGCCGGCCGTGAGACCACCAGACGCTAAAGGGTTAATAAAACCTGCCCCGTGTGGTCTAGACCTCCAAAATTCGGGTCACTGATGCAGGCCACCCTCCTCCGTCAGTATTCCAAATTTCAGACCTCTAGCTCTAAGCGAACTGCAGTTATGATCATTTTTCTAATGACGTCCCCTCCGAGCTTCGGCAGCCTTTCGACATGGGGTAGAGGGCCTAGGACCTTACCCCCATTTTTTGGCCCAGATGAGGCAAAATATCATCAACTTGTGCTCCTGCCGTATGTAGGGGGCATAATTCTAACGGACATATATGGAGGGACTTTGCGCCGCCGGCGTCCGGTGTCGGGAGAGCCTCGACCCGACCCCCTACGTCGCACCTCCGCCGAGATATCCGCTAATTGGCTCTAATATGGGGAGCGCTCATACGGCGCAGAGTGGTCCTCTTTGATGTTGGGAAACCCCTTCTACGGGCATCTTGGGGGCATGATTTTAACAGAGGTGTATGGATGGCCTTCTCTGGAGGGGCTCGTCGTTTCCGGTGAACTTTGACCCGTCGTCCTTCGTCGCTGCTCCGCAGAACCATTCCCTAATTGACGTTAATTGAAAAATCAATAACCCAGAAATGCATCGTGACAATTCTGGAAACGGGATTACACCTAGCAGTTCCGGCATTGCCACATCTGATGGCACTCACCTGCTAATTGCAAATCGAGGAGGCATAATTTTAATGGACATGTATTGGCAGGATTGTACAGTACGCCGTCCAGTTTCAGAAACATCTTGGATCATCTTCCTAGGTCACTGCTACGTGAAGTTATGGCCTGTCAAAGGCAGCCATTCACTTAACATTGCCTACATACTGAAATTTAAAAATTAACTGCGGGACACGGGTGCGAGCTACGGTCACGCAACTCGGCTCGGTCGTTCCGGCGGGTGTCTAGTTTTGCCGTGCCGAATTTCAGACCTCTAGCTCGTACGGCTTGGCCGTGACCCCCCGTGACGTTGTCTGAGAGGGGGAGTCGATCATCTGCTTAAAGATCTTCCGTCTAGGCAGATAAAGAAACAGTCTATTTTCAAATTAAGGAGGCACAATTTTAACAAACATGTATAGGGGCAATTGAAGGGCAGACCGTCTAGTTTCAGGAACACTTTGAACCATCTTCCTAGCTTCTACGGCCGTGCAGTTATGCCCCCTTAAGTTAGTTTGAGGCCTACACGGGCCTAAACAGCCTTGCCTACCATAGCAAATTCAAGAGGTCACTGTAGGCCTTTCGTAAGGGTCACATTCATAAAACTTGGCAGACTTGATCCAGAGCTGATCTAGTTAATGCATGCCAAAGGTCAGATGTGTAGGTCATACGGTTCGGCCGTGACGCCCCCTAATGTTAGTTTGAGGCCTAGTAAGACGGGAAAACACTTAGTACTTCCAACATTGCTAAGTTAGTAAGATGATAACAGAAATGTCACGTCACAGTACCGGAATCGCTAGATTAGTAAGATGATACCAGAAATGTCACTTCGCAGTTCCGGGATTGCTAAGTTAGTAAGATGATACCAGAAAAGTCACATAACAATTGCTAATCTGCTACGTTAGTAATATGATACCAGAAAAGTCACATCGCAATCCCTAAAGTGCTACGTTAGTAAGATGATACCAGAAACCACACATCATGATTCCGGAATCGCTACGTTAGTAAGATGATAGCAGAAACGTCACATAGCAATACCTGAACTGCTAAGTTAGTAAGATGATACCAGAAATGTCACATAACAATACCTGAACTGCTACGTTAGTGAGATGATACCAGAAATGTGACATAACAATAGCTGAACTGCTAAGTTAGTAAGATGATAACAGAAATGTGACATAACAATACCTGAACTGCTAGGTTAGTGAGATGATACCAGAAATGTCACATAACAATACCTGAACTGCTAAGTTAGTAAGATGATAGCAGAAAAGTCACGTCACAATACCTGAAGTGCTAAGTTGGTAGGATGATACCAGAAATGTGACACATCAATACCTGAACCGCTAAGTTAGTAAGGTGATACCAGAAAAGTCACATAACAATACCTGAACTGCTACGTTAGTAAGATGATACCAGAAATGTCACATAACAATACCTGAACTGCTAAGTTACTGAGATGATACCAGAAAGGACACATAACGATACCTGAACTGCTAAGTTAGTGAGATGATACCAGAAAAGACACATAACAATACCTGAACTGATAAGTTAGTGAGATGATACCAGAAATGTCACATCACAGTTCCGACATTGCTAAGTTAGTGAGATGATACCAGAAATGTCACGTCACAATACCTGAATTGCTAAGTTAGTGAGATGATACCAGAAATGTCACATAACACTTCCTAAAGTGCTAAGTTAGTAAGATGATACCAGAAACGTCACATAGCAATACCTGAACTGCTAAGTTAGTAAGATGATACCAGAAACCACACATCACGAGTCCGGAATCGCTAAGTTAGTAAGATGATACCAGAAAAGTCACATAGCAATACCTGGAATGCTAAGTTAGTAAGATGATAACAGAAAAGTCACGTCACAGTACCGGAATTGCTAGATTAGTAAGATGATACCAGAAAAGTCACATAACAATTCCTACAGTGCTAAGTTAGTAAGATGGTACCAGAAATGTGACATAACAATACCTGAACTGCTACGTTAGTGAGATGATACCAGAAAAGTCACGTCACAGTACCGGAATCACTAGGTTAGTAAGATGATAACAGAAAAGTCACATAACAATCCCTAATATGCTAAGTTAGTAAGATGATACCAGAAAAGTCACATAACAATACCTGAACTGCTAAGTTAGTGAGATGATACCAGAAATGTGACATAACGATACCTGAACTGCTAAGTTAGTAAGATGATACCAGAAATGTGACATAACAATACCTGACCTGCTAAGTTAGTAAGATGATACCAGAAATGTCACATAACAATACCTGAACTGCTAAGTTAGTCAGATGATACCAGAAACCACACTACACAGTTCCGTTATTGCTAAGTTAGTAATATGATACAGTCAATCATCAACAAAGATCTTCCAGGCAGGCAGAGGCAGAACATGCACTCAAGGTCAAAAGCCTAGTGTTATCAAGTTAAGGAGGCACAATTTTAATAAACATGTATTGGGGGGATTGTACAGCAGACTGTCTAGTTTCAGGAACACTTTGGATCATCTCCCTAGGCCACTGCTACCTGTAGTTATGCCCTGTCAAAGGACTCCATTCACTTAACATTGCCTACCATGGCAAATTCAAAGGGCCACTGCGGGACTTTGGTAAGGGCCACAGTCTTCAGACTCGGCACGGTCATTCCTGAAGGCGTCTAGTTTACGTGTGCCGAATTTCAGACCCATAGGTGGTACGGGTCAGTCGTAGGCCCCCCAGAAGTCCCCCTAGGCCATAAAGCGCACATCCGGAACCGCACGATGCATTTGTGGAAAGGTCACGAAAGGTCACCAAAAGTGAAGCCCATTGTTTGACATGAAGATCTGCTAATTAAGGTGATATCTATACATGAAATTAAAGGGCAGACTCTGTAGTTTTAGTAGCACTTTGAATGGTGTTCCTAGGCCACTCCTAGCTGAAGTTATGGGCCTAGAAGTGACAGGTGGGGTGCCTCCATTGACTTAACATTGCCGACCTCACTGACTTTGAGGGCCTATAAAAACAGTTCTGTGAGGTCTACACCTTTGAAACTCTACAGGTGTGGTCTTCAGTCTCCCATGTGTGTGCAGTAAAAAATCCAGACCTCTGGGTCGCACGGCCTAGGCCGCAGGTACCTTTTTGTACTTTGCGGCCTAGTGCTGAGGTCTAGACCGCTGATTCTCCAGTATGTGATATAGACCTCGGTGGGGCTCCACTGTGCCAAATCTCACTCTCCTAGCTCAAACGGGCCGGCCGTGAGACCACCAGACGCTAAAGGGTTAATAAAACCTGCCCCGTGTGGTCTAGACCTCCAAAATTCGGGTCACTGATGCAGGCCACCCTCCTCCGTCAGTATTCCAAATTTCAGACCTCTAGCTCTAAGCGAACTGCAGTTATGATCATTTTTCTAATGACGTCCCCTCCGAGCTTCGGCAGCCTTTCGACATGGGGTAGAGGGCCTAGGACCTTACCCCCATTTTTTGGCCCAGATGAGGCAAAATATCATCAACTTGTGCTCCTGCCGTATGTAGGGGGCATAATTCTAACGGACATATATGGAGGGACTTTGCGCCGCCGGCGTCCGGTGTCGGGAGAGCCTCGACCCGACCCCCTACGTCGCACCTCCGCCGAGATATCCGCTAATTGGCTCTAATATGGGGAGCGCTCATACGGCGCAGAGTGGTCCTCTTTGATGTTGGGAAACCCCTTCTACGGGCATCTTGGGGGCATGATTTTAACAGAGGTGTATGGATGGCCTTCTCTGGAGGGGCTCGTCGTTTCCGGTGAACTTTGACCCGTCGTCCTTCGTCGCTGCTCCGCAGAACCATTCCCTAATTGACGTTAATTGAAAAATCAATAACCCAGAAATGCATCGTGACAATTCTGGAAACGGGATTACACCTAGCAGTTCCGGCATTGCCACATCTGATGGCACTCACCTGCTAATTGCAAATCGAGGAGGCATAATTTTAATGGACATGTATTGGCAGGATTGTACAGTACGCCGTCCAGTTTCAGAAACATCTTGGATCATCTTCCTAGGTCACTGCTACGTGAAGTTATGGCCTGTCAAAGGCAGCCATTCACTTAACATTGCCTACATACTGAAATTTAAAAATTAACTGCGGGACACGGGTGCGAGCTACGGTCACGCAACTCGGCTCGGTCGTTCCGGCGGGTGTCTAGTTTTGCCGTGCCGAATTTCAGACCTCTAGCTCGTACGGCTTGGCCGTGACCCCCCGTGACGTTGTCTGAGAGGGGGAGTCGATCATCTGCTTAAAGATCTTCCGTCTAGGCAGATAAAGAAACAGTCTATTTTCAAATTAAGGAGGCACAATTTTAATAAACATGTATTGGGGTAATTGAAGGACAGACCGTCTACTTTCAGGAACACTTTGAACCATCTTCCTAGCTTCTACGGTCGTGCAGTTATGCCCCCTTAAGTTAGTTTGAGGCCTACACGGGCCTAAACAGCCTTGCCTACCATAGCAAATTCAAGAGGTCACTGTAGGCCTTTCGTAAGGGTCACATTCATAAAACTTGGCAGACTTGATCCAGAGCTGATCTACTTTATGCATGCCAAAGGTCAGACGTGTAGGTCATACGGTTCGGCCGTGACGCCCCCTAATGTTAGTTTCAGGCCTAGTAAGACGGGAAAACACTTAGTACTTCCGACATTGCTAAGTTAGTAAGATGATACCAGAAATGTCACATAACAATACCTGAACTGCTAAGTTAGTGAGATGATACCAGAAATGTCACATAACAATACCTGAACTGCTAAGTTAGTAAGATGATACCAGAAAAGTCACATAACAATTCCTAATCTGCTACGTTAGTAAGATGGTACCAGAAAAGTCACATAACAATACCTGAATCGCTAAGTTAGTAAGATGATACCAGAAATGTCACATAACAATACCTGAACTGCTAAGTTAGTGAGATGATAACAGAAATGTGACATAACGATACCTGAACTGCTAAGTTAGTGAGATGATATCAGAAAAGTCACATAACAATACCTGAACTGCTACGTTAGTAAGATGATACCAGAAATGTCACATAACAATACCTGAACTGCTAAGTTAGTGAGATGATACCAGAAAAGACACATAACGATACCTGAACTGCTATGTTATTGAGATGATACCAGAAAAGTCACATAACAACACCTGAAGTGCTAGGTTAATATGATGATACCAGAAAACACACATCACAATGCCGTAATTGCTAAGTTAGTAATATGATACCAGAAAAGTCACATCGCAATTCCTACAGTGCTAAGTTAGTAAGATGATACCAGAAAAGGCACGTCACAATACCTGAAGTGCTAAGTTAGTAATATGATACCAGAAAACACATGTCACAATTCCGCCGTTGCTAAGTTAGTCAAACCAGAAAACGCACGTTTCCGGAAATATCACTAACAAAGTTGGTTTTGTAATATTAAAAACATTGTAGAAATTTTTTGGTCAGGTCTGCACTGATGATGCTGCACGTGCTTCATCAGGCATCCGTCTAGTATGTCTCCACCGAGTTTCAGACCTGCAGCTCGTACGGCTGGGCCGTTACTGCCCCTCATGTTCGTTTGCGGCCTACTCTCTCATATGTCCCCATTGACTTGCATTGCCCAACTTAGCAAATTCTACAGCCGACTATAGCTCTTTGGTAAGTGCTGCGTTCATGAGGCTTGGCACACTTATTCATACGTATACCTAGTTTGTGCAGGCCGAATTTCAGACCTCTAGCTCGTACGGCTCAGCCGTGACGCCCCCACATGTTAGTTTGAGGCCTAGTGAAAAAAGTGCAGCCACTAATGATAAAATATACGTTGGTTTCAAATTAAGGAGGCATAATTTTAATGGACATGTATAGATTACATTTAGGAGCAGACTGTCTAGTATCAGGAGCACTTTTAATCATTTTCCGAGGTCACTGCTACCTGAACTTATGGCCTGTCTAATGAGAGGTGTGGTGTCTCCATTCACTTAACATTGCCGACAATAGCAAATTCAAGAGGTCACTGTAGGCCTTTCGTAAGGGTCACATTCATAAAACTTGGCAGACTTGATCCAGAGCTGATCTAGTTAATGCATGCCAAAGGTCAGATGTGTAGGTCATACGGTTCGGCCGTGACGCCCCCTAATGTTAGTTTGAGGCCTAGTAAGACGGGAAAACACTTAGTACTTCCAACATTGCTAAGTTAGTAAGATGATAACAGAAATGTCACGTCACAGTACCGGAATCGCTAGATTAGTAAGATGATACCAGAAATGTCACTTCGCAGTTCCGGGATTGCTAAGTTAGTAAGATGATACCAGAAAAGTCACATAACAATTGCTAATCTGCTACGTTAGTAATATGATACCAGAAAAGTCACATCGCAATCCCTAAAGTGCTACGTTAGTAAGATGATACCAGAAACCACACATCATGATTCCGGAATCGCTACGTTAGTAAGATGATAGCAGAAACGTCACATAGCAATACCTGAACTGCTAAGTTAGTAAGATGATACCAGAAATGTCACATAACAATACCTGAACTGCTACGTTAGTGAGATGATACCAGAAATGTGACATAACAATACCTGAACTGCTTAGTTAGTGAGATGATACCAGAAATGTCACATAACAATACCTGAACTGCTACGTTAGTGAGATGATACCAGAAATGTCACATAACAATACCTGAACTGCTAAGTTAGTGAGATGATACCAGAAAAGTCACATAACAATACCTGAACTGCTACGTTATTGAGATGATACCAGAAAAGTCACATAACAACACCTGAAGTGCTAGGTTAATATGATGATACCAGAAAACACACATCACAATGCCGTAATTGCTAAGTTAGTAATATGATAACAGAATTGTCACATCGCAATTACTAAAGTGCTAAGTTAGTAAGATGATACCAGAAAAGTCACGTCACAATACTGGAATTGCTAGATTAGTAAGATGATACCAGAAATGTCACGCCGCAGTTCCGGGATTGCTAAGTTAGTAAGATGATACCAGAAAAGTCACGTCACAATGCCGTAATTGATAAGTTAGTAAGATGATACCAGAAAACACACGTCACAATTCCGACGTTGCTAAGTTAGTCAAACCGGAAAACGCACGTTTCCGGAAATATCACTAACAAAGTTGGTTTTGTAATATTAAAAACATTGTAGAAATTTTTTGGTCAGGTCTGCACTGATGATGCTGCACGTGCTTCATCAGGCATCCGTCTAGTATGTCTCCACCGAGTTTCAGACCTGCAGCTCGTACGGCTGGGCCGTTAAGGCCCCTCATGTTCGTTTGCGGCCTACTCGCTCATATGTCCCCATTGACTTGCATTGCCCAACTTAGCAAATTCTACGGCCCACTATAGCTCTTTGGTAAGTGCTGCGTTCATGAGGATAGGCACACTTATTCATACGTATAACTAGTTTGTGAAGGCCGAATTTCAGACACCTAGCTCGTATGGCTCAGCCATGACGCCACCACATGTTAGTTTGAGGCCTAGTCAAAAAAGTGCAGCCACTAATGATAAAATATGCGTTGGTTTCAAATTAAGGAGGCACAATTTTAATGGACATGTATAGATTACATTTAGGAGCAGACTGTCTAGTATCAGGAGCACTTTTAATCATTTTCCTAGGTCACTGCTACCTGAAGTTATGGCCTGTCTAATGAGAGGTGTGGTGTCTCCATTCACTTAACATTGCCTACCATAGCAAATTCAAGAGGTCACTGTAGGCCTTTTGTAAGGGTCACATTCATAAAACTTGGCAGAATTGATCCAGCGCTGATCTACTTTATGCATGCCAAAGGTCAGATGTGTAGGTCATACGGTTCGGCCGTGACGCCCCCTAATGTTAGTTTGAGGCCTAGTAAGACGGGAAAACACTTAGTACTTCCGACATTGCTAAGTTAGTGAGATGATACCAGAAATGTCACATAACAATACCTGAACTGCTAGGTTAGTAAGATGATACCAGAAAACAACCGACACAGTTCTGAAATCACTAAGTTAAACCAAGTTTACAGTTAACAATTGCAGAATAAAATTATTTAAAACTCAGTCATGCCACCCAGTGGCAAATGTGTGGAATTTGTATGTCCCCCCAGTAAAGAAATTCACAATTGCTAATTTATTAGCAATTGTGGAATTTTGAATACATGTGATTTTACATAGGCAAGGACAGAATTGCCACTGCAAGGACTAATTAACATCTTCACCCAAATTTGCGTTGCATGGCAATGTTAATGGCATAAGCAATTCCGGAATATTACTTAGAAATTCTGGGTAGGTCCCTAACCCTAACACGTCACAGTTCCGGAGGTGCTAAGTTAATAAGAAAACACGCATCACAGTTCTGGGATTGCTAAGTCATTCTGATGAAACAAGGAAATATCATTCACAGTTCCGAGAATGCTAAGTCATTGTAATGAAACCAGAAAACACTCGTAGTTTCTAGTGAACTTTGACCCGTCGTCCTACGTCACTCCTCCGTGGAGCCATAGGGCTTGGAGTTTTAGGGTTAGGGAAGGGGTTTGGGGTTAAGGTTTGGAGTTTTATGGTTAGGGAAGGGGTTTGGGGTTAGAGTTAAGTTTAGGGATCGGAGGTGGGTTGGGGGTTAGGGCAGGAGTATGGTTGGAGTTGGGATTTGGGGTTAGGGCCTGGAGAATTGGGGTTAGGGTTTGGGTAAGGGTTAGGTTTAGGGACCGGAGGTGGGTTGGGGGTTAGGGTAGGAGTTTGAGGTTAGGAAGGAGGTTTGAGTAAGGGTTTGGAGACCACCATGCTACATGAAATGCACTGGCCATCTAATACCATGCACTTGACCAGGCCACAATAAAGTCAGGTGATGCATGATACCTGATCCCTGATCTTGCACTGGAACTGCCAAACTTAGCAAATTCAAGAGGTCACTGTAGGCAATTCGTAAGGGTCACAGTCATAAACCTGTGGCAGACTTGTTCCTGAGCTGACCTAGTGTATGCATGCCAAAGGTCAGATGTGTAGGTCACACGGTTCGGCCGTGACGCCCCCTAATGTTAGTTTGAGGCCTAGTAAGACGGGAAAACACTTAGTACTTCCGACATTGCTAAGTTAGTAAGATGATACCAGAAACATCACGTCACAGTACCGGAATCGCTAGATTAGTAAGATGATACCAGAAATGTCACTTCGCAGTTCCGGGATTGCTAAGTTAGTAAGATGATACCAGAAAAGTCACATAACAATTGCTAATCTGCTACGTTAGTAATATGATACCAGAAAAGTCACATCGCAATCCCTAAAGTGCTACGTTAGTAAGATGATACCAGAAACCACACATCATGATTCCGGAATCGCTACGTTAGTAAGATGATAGCAGAAACGTCACATAGCAATACCTGAACTGCTAAGTTAGTAAGATGATACCAGAAATGTCACATAACAATACCTGAACTGCTACGTTAGTGAGATGATACCAGAAATGTGACATAACAATACCTGAACTGCTAAGTTAGTGACATGATACCAGAAATGTGACATAACAATACCTGAACTGCTTAGTTAGTGAGATGATACCAGAAATGTGACATAACAATACCTGAACTGCTAAGTTAGTGAGATGATACCAGAAATGTGACATAACAATACCTGAACTGCTAAGTTAGTGAGATGATACCAGAAAAGAGACATAACAATACCTGAACTGCTAGGTTACTGAGATGATACCAGAAAAGACACATAACAATACCTGACCTGCTAAGTTAGTCAGATGATACCAGAAACCACACAACACAGTTCTGGAATTGCTAAGTTAGTAATATCATACAGTCAATCATCAACAAAGATCTTCCAGGCAGGCAGAGGCAGAACATGCACTCAAGGTCAAAAGCCTAGTGTTATCAAGTTAAGGAGGCACAATTTTAATAAACATGTATTGGGGGGATTGTACAGCAGACTGTCTAGTTTCAGGAACACTTTGGATCATCTCCCTAGGCCACTGCTACCTGTAGTTATGCCCTGTCTAAGGACTCCATTCACTTAACATTGCCTACCGTGGCAAATTCAAAGGGCCACGGCAGGACTTTGGTAAGGGCCACAGTCTTCAGACTGGGCACGGTCATTCCTGAAGGCGTCTAGTTTACGTGTGCCGAATTTCAGACCCATAGGTGGTACGGGTCAGTTGTAGGCCCCCCAGAAGTCCCCCTAGGCCATAAAGCGCATATCCGGAACCGCACGACGCATTTGTGGAAAGGTCACGAAAGGTCACCAAAAGTAAAGCCCATTGTTTGACATGAAGATCTGCTAATTAAGGTGATATCAATACAAGTAATTAAAGGGCAGACTCTGTAGTTTTAGTAGCACTTTGAATGGTGTTCCTAGGCCACTCCTAGCTGAAGTTATGGGCCTAGAAGTGACAGGTGGGGTGCCTCCATTGACTTAACATTGCCGACCTCACTGACTTTGAGGGCCTATAAAAACAGTTCTGTGAGGTCTACATCTTTGAAACTCTACAGGTGTGGTCTTCAGTCTCCCATGTGTGTGCAGTAAAAAATCCAGACCTCTGGGTCGCACGGCCTAGGCCACAGGTACCTTTTTGTACTTTGCGGCCTAGTGCTGAGGTCTAGACCGCTGATTCTCCAGTATGTGATATAGACCTCGGTGGGGCTCCACTGTGCCAAATCTCACGCTCCTAGCTCAAACGGGCCGGCCGTGAGACCACCAGACGCTAAAGGGTTAATAAAACCTGCCCCGTGTGGTCTAGACCTCCAAAATTCGGGTCACTGATGCAGGCCACCCTCCTCCGTCAGTATTCCAAATTTCAGACCTCTAGCTCTAAGCGAACTGCAGTTATGATCATTTTTCTAATGACGTCCCCTCCGAGCTTCGGCAGCCTTTCGACATGGGGTAGAGGGCCTAGGACCTTACCCCCATTTTTTGGCCCAGATGAGGCAAAATATCATCAACTTGTGCTCCTGCCGTATGTAGGGGGCATAATTCTAACGGACATATATGGAGGGACTTTGCGCCGCCGGCGTCCGGTGTCGGGAGAGCCTCGACCCGACCCCCTACGTCGCACCTCCGCCGAGATATCCGCTAATTGGCTCTAATATGGGGAGCGCTCATACGGCGCAGAGTGGTCCTCTTTGATGTTGGGAAACCCCTTCTACGGGCATCTTGGGGGCATGATTTTAACAGAGGTGTATGGATGGCCTTCTCTGGAGGGGCTCGTCGTTTCCGGTGAACTTTGACCCGTCGTCCTTCGTCGCTGCTCCGCAGAACCATTCCCTAATTGACGTTAATTGAAAAATCAATAACCCAGAAATGCATCGTGACAATTCTGGAAACGGGATTACACCTAGCAGTTCCGGCATTGCCACATCTGATGGCACTCACCTGCTAATTGCAAATCGAGGAGGCATAATTTTAATGGACATGTATTGGCAGGATTGTACAGTACGCCGTCCAGTTTCAGAAACATCTTGGATCATCTTCCTAGGTCACTGCTACGTGAAGTTATGGCCTGTCAAAGGCAGCCATTCACTTAACATTGCCTACATACTGAAATTTAAAAATTAACTGCGGGACACGGGTGCGAGCTACGGTCACGCAACTCGGCTCGGTCGTTCCGGCGGGTGTCTAGTTTTGCCGTGCCGAATTTCAGACCTCTAGCTCGTACGGCTTGGCCGTGACCCCCCGTGACGTTGTCTGAGAGGGGGAGTCGATCATCTGCTTAAAGATCTTCCGTCTAGGCAGATAAAGAAACAGTCTATTTTCAAATTAAGGAGGCACAATTTTAACAAACATGTATAGGGGCAATTGAAGGGCAGACCGTCTAGTTTCAGGAACACTTTGAACCATCTTCCTAGCTTCTACGGCCGTGCAGTTATGCCCCCTTAAGTTAGTTTGAGGCCTACACGGGCCTAAACAGCCTTGCCTACCATAGCAAATTCAAGAGATCACTGTAGGCCTTTCGTAAGGGTCACATTCATAAAACTTGGCAGACTTGATCCAGAGCTGATCTAGTTAATGCATGCCAAAGGTCAGATGTGTAGGTCATACGGTTCGGCCGTGACGCCCCCTAATGTTAGTTTGAGGCCTAGTAAGACGGGAAAACACTTAGTACTTCCGACATTGGTAAGTTAGTGAGATGATACCAGACACCACACATCACGGTTCCGAAATCACTAAGTTTGTTAGATGATACCTGAAAAGTCACATAACAATTCCGAATCTACTAAGTTAGTAAGATGGTACCAGAAAAGTCACATAACAATTCCTAATCTACTAAGTTAGTAAGATGGTACCAGAAAACACACATCACAATGCCGTAATTGCTAAGTTAGTAATATGATACCAGAAAAGTCACATCGCAATTCCTAAAGTGCTAAGTTTGTAAGATGACACCAGAAAAGTCACATAACAATACCTGAACCGCTAAGTTAGTAAGATGAAACCAGAAATGTGACATAACAATACCTGAACCGCTAAATTAGTGAGATGATACCAGAAAAGTCACATAACAATACCTGAACTGCTACGTTAGTTAGACGATACCAGAAATGTGACATAACAATACCTGAACTGCTAAGTTAGTAAGATGATACCAGAAATGTCACATAACAATACCTGAACCGCTAAGTTAGTAAGATGATACCAGAATAGTCACGTCACAGTACCGGAATTGCTAGATTAGTAAGATGATACCAGAAATGTCACGTCGCAGTTCCGGGATCGCTAAGTTAGTCAGATGATACCAGAAATGTCACATAACAATACCTGAACCGCTAAGTTAGTGAGATGATTCCAGAAAAGTCACATAACAATACCTGAACCGCTAAGTTAGTCAGATGATACCAGAAATGGCACATAACAATACCTGAACCGATTAGTTAGTCAGATGATACCAGAAATGTCACATAACAATTCCTAATCTGCTACGTTAGTAAGATGATACCAGAAACCACACATCGCACTTCCGAAATTGCTAAGTCCAGAAAGTTAGTGTAATGAAACATATCTGTCAATGATTTATTCATGATATGCAAATATATTCATAGACTTTGGTCATGTGAGTCGGTGGTTCAGTATAAAAGTCTCTGTAATATTTTACAAGCTCACAAACACATTGGAAAGCTGTTTAGACGTGCATCTGGCAAGCATAACTTTTAGAAGCATTATTTGGTAAGTAATGTAAAACCTTTCTTTAGTAGCATTTAGTCTTCTACAATAAGTTTTAAGCCATCTCACTGTTTTTCATAGTGAAACCGTTAGACTATAATTTTCGAATGTTATTATCGAAAACCGCTGCACCCGTCAAATAACGGTGACTGAAAATTGTTTGATAGGCTAATGAAGATTAAAAACGTGCAGGTACTTATGCATATTATTGCATTTGACTTATAATCAAGTCTATTGATGTTTTTCCAATGCTTAGAAACTTCTAGAAGGTTCTTGACGTAATTCGGAAATTCTATGAAGCTTCATGCTAGATAATGCAATTTCAGAAATGCTACAATGAAATTACGGCAATGCTATGAAGCTTGACGCTAGATGATGCAATTCTGGAAATGTTATAACGGAATTCTGGCAATGCTATGAAGCTTCATGCTAGATGATGCAATTACGGAAATGCTATAACGTAATTACGGCAATGCTATGACGCTTCACGCTGGAGAATGCAATTACGGAAAGGGTTGTGTGTCAATCAGAGTCAGTCTAAGAGACTTTGTGGTGGCTTGTATTCTGTAGTGCCATATATTGCAATTGATGAGATATAAAAGACTAACTTTAATCTTTTCCAGGATAATCATCATCAGCATGGCAAAGAGGACCAGTAAAACTGACAAACCAGTAGATGAAGAATGTGAGTCAACTCCGAAACGTAAAGATGAAGAGGCTGAAGTAAGTAACAACAATTTATTGTGATTGATACATGCAGAGGTAAAATTAAAAACATACATGATTAAAGTTCTTGTCTATATATATATAAATCAATGCATATGCTGTTATTAAACATATGTTTGTCTTCATTGATTAAAGACAGAATCTGAAAGTTTGAAATCTATCCTGGCTGATATTGAAGACTGGAATCATACAATCGATGAGGACACTGTAAGAACACTTTAATTTAATTTCAGTAGTTGTTTAAAATTAAAAACATTACACTGATTAAATACTTACCATTCAGAACAGCCCATTTGTGAAAGACGATCCTCAACTGCTAAGGACGATGAAACAGTTGAAGGCCAGTCTGCTCGATGTCAGCTATGTTTTGAAGAATTTGCTGAAGTAAGCTGCATCAAAATGTTGAAAAAGCTAATGTGCTACTGCCAATACTATTGCTTTACTGTTATAGTTGCTGTCGCTGGTGATTGATGTGTCTGCTGTCTGCCTAAATTTCAGGCCTGAGGATGCAGTGGTGCCGACTGCTCCAGTCCATCAAAGTTAGATTTTATGAAGATGCTGTTAAGTTTAATAAAAGATTAAGTTAAATCATTGTCTGACTTCTTTGTTTTGCATATTGGTCACTAGACAAGTCATAGTGTCTTACCGGTTTGTAATAGTCAAATGAACCCATAAAAGGTACATTGCAATTCCGGAGTTAAGTTAGTGAAAAGGACATATCGCAATACCGAAGTTGCTAAGTTAGTAAGATGATACCAGAAAAGTCACGTCACAATACCTGAAGTGCTAGGTTAGTAGGATGATAACAGAAAACACACATCACAATGCCGTAATTGCTAAGTTAGTAATATGATACCAGAAAAGTCACATAGCAACACCTGAACTGCTAAGTTAGTGAGATGATACCAGAAATGTGACATAACAATACCTGAACTGCTAAGTTAGTAAGATGATACCAGAAATGTCACATAACACTACCTGGACTGCTAGGTTAGTCAGATGATACCAGAAAAGTCACATCGCAATTCCTAAAGTGCTAAGTTAGTGAGATGATACCAGAAATGTCACATAACAATACCTGAACCGCTAAGTTAGTCAGACGATACCAGAAATGTCACATAACAATATCTAAACTGCTAAGTTAGTGAGATGATACCGGAAAAGTCACATAACAATACCTGAACTGCTAAGTTAGTGAGATGATACCAGAAAAGCCACATAACGATACCTGAACTGCAACGTTAGTAAGATGATACCAGAAAAGTCACATAGCAATACCTGAACTGCTAAGTTAGTAAGATGATACCAGAAAAGTCACATAACAATACCTGAACTGCTACGTTAGTGAGATGATACCAGAAAAGTCACATAACAATACCTGAACTGCTACGTTATTGAGATGATACCAGAAAAGTCACATAACAACACCTGAAGTGCTAGGTTAATATGATGATACCAGAAAACACATCACAATGCCGTAATTGCTAGGTTAGTAATATGATAACAGAATTGTCACATCGCAATTACTAAAGTGCTAAGTTAGTAAGATGATACCAGAAAAGTCACGTCACAATACTGGAATTGCTAGATTAGTAAGATGATACCAGAAATGTCACGCCGCAGTTCCGGGATTGCTAAGTTAGTAATATGATACCAGAAAAGTCACGTCACAATGCCATAATTGATAAGTTAGTAAGATGATACCAGAAAACACACGTCACAATTCCGACGTTGCTAAGTTAGTCAAACCGGAAAACGCACGTTTCCGGAAATATCACTAACAAAGTTGGTTTTGTAATATTAAAAACATTGTAGAAATTTTTTGGTCAGGTCTGCACTGATGATGCTGCACGTGCTTCATCAGGCATCCGTCTAGTATGTCTCCACCGAGTTTCAGACCTGCAGCTCGTACGGCTGGGCCGTTACTGCCCCTCATGTTCGTTTGCGGCCTACTCTCTCATATGTCCCCATTGACTTGCATTGCCCAACTTAGCAAATTCTACAGCCCACTATAGCTCTTTGGTAAGTGCTGCGTTCATGAGGCTTGGCACACTTATTCATACGTATACCTAGTTTGTGCAGGCCGAATTTCAGACCTCTAGCTCGTACGGCTCAGCCGTGACGCCCCCACATGTTAGTTTGAGGCCTAGTGAAAAAAGTGCAGCCACTAATGATAAAATATGCGTTGGTTTCAAATTAAGGAGGCATAATTTTAATGGACATGTATAGATTACATTTAGGAGCAGACTATCTAGTATCAGGAGCACTTTTAATCATTTTCCTAGGTCACTGCTACCTGAACTTATGGCCTGTCTAATGAGAGGTGTGGTGTCTCCATTCACTTAACATTGCCTACCATAGCAAATTCAAGAGGTCACTGTAGGCCTTTCGTAAGGGTCACATTCATAAAACTTGGCAGACTTGATCCAGAGCTGATCTAGTTAATGCTTGCCAAAGGTCAGATGTGTAGGTCACACGGTTCGGCCGTGACGCCCCCTAATGTTAGTTTGAGGCCTAGTAAGACGGGAAAACACTTAGTACTTCCGACATTGCTAAGTTAGTAAGATGATACCAGAAACATCACGTCACAGTACCGGAATCGCTAGATTAGTAAGATGATACCAGAAATGTCACTTCGCAGTTCCGGGTTTGCTAAGTTAGTAAGATGATACCAGAAAAGTCACATAACAATTGCTAATCTGCTAATGCCACATAACAATACCTGAACTGCTAAGTTAGTAAGATGATACCAGAAATGTCACATAACAATACCTGAACTGCTAAGTTAGTGAGATGATAACAGAAATGTGACATAACAATACCTGAACTGCTAAGTTAGTGAGATGATACCAGAAAAGTCACATAACAATACCTGAACTGCTACGTTAGTAAGATGATACCAGAAATGTCACATAACAATACCTGAACTGCTAAGTTAGTGAGATGATACCAGAAAAGACACATAACAATACCTGAACTGCTACGTTATTGAGATGATACCAGAAAAGTCACATAACAACACCTGAAGTGCTAGGTTAATATGATGATACCAGAAAAGACACATAACAATACCTGACCTGCTAAGTTAGTCAGATGATACCAGAAACCACACAACACAGTTCTGGAATTGCTAAGTTAGTAATATCATACAGTCAATCATCAACAAAGATCTTCCAGGCAGGCAGAGGCAGAACATACACTCAAGGTCAAAAGCCTAGTGTTATCAAGTTAAGGAGGCACAATTTTAATAAACATGTATTGGGGGGATTGTAGAGCAGACTGTCTAGTTTCAGGAACACTTTGGATCATCTCCCTAGGCCACTGCTACCTGTAGTTATGCCCTGTCAAAGGACTCCATTCACTTAACATTGCCTACCGTAGCAAATTCAAAGGGCCACTGCGGGACTTTGGTAAGGGCCACAGTCTTCAGACTCGGCAAGGTCATTCCTGAAGGCGTCTAGTTTACGTGTGCCGAATTTCAGACCCATAGGTGGTACGGGTCAGTCGTAGGCCCCCCAGAAGTCCCCCTAGGCCATAAAGCGCATATCCGGAACCGCACGACGCATTTGTGGAAAGGTCACGAAAGGTCACCAAAAGTAAAGCCCATTGTTTGACATGAAGATCTGCTAATTAAGGTGATATCTATACATGAAATTAAAGGGCAGACTCTGTAGTTTTAGTAGCACTTTGAATGGTGTTCCTAGGCCACTCCTAGCTGAAGTTATGGGCCTAGAAGTGACAGGTGGGGTGCCTCCATTGACTTAACATTGCCGACCTCACTGACTTTGAGGGCCTATAAAAACAGTTCTGTGAGGTCTACACCTTTGAAACTCTAGAGGTGTGGTCTTCAGTCTCCCATGTGTGTGCAGTAAAAAATCCAGACCTCTGGGTCGCACGGCCTAGGCCGCAGGTACCTTTTTGTACTTTGCGGCCTAGTGCTGAGGTCTAGACCGCTGATTCTCCAGTATGTGATATAGACCTCGGTGGGGCTCCACTGTGCCAAATCTCACGCTCCTAGCTCAAACGGGCCGGCCGTGAGACCACCAGACGCTAAAGGGTTAATAAAACCTGCCCCGTGTGGTCTAGACCTCCAAAATTCGGGTCACTGATGCAGGCCACCCTCCTCCGTCAGTATTCCAAATTTCAGACCTCTAGCTCTAAGCGAACTGCAGTTATGATCATTTTTCTAATGACGTCCCCTCCGAGCTTCGGCAGCCTTTCGACATGGGGTAGAGGGCCTAGGACCTTACCCCCATTTTTTGGCCCAGATGAGGCAAAATATCATCAACTTGTGCTCCTGCCGTATGTAGGGGGCATAATTCTAACGGACATATATGGAGGGACTTTGCGCCGCCGGCGTCCGGTGTCGGGAGAGCCTCGACCCGACCCCCTACGTCGCACCTCCGCCGAGATATCCGCTAATTGGCTCTAATATGGGGAGCGCTCATACGGCGCAGAGTGGTCCTCTTTGATGTTGGGAAACCCCTTCTAGGGGCATCTTGGGGGCATAATTTTAACAGAGGTGTATGGAGGGCCTTCTCTGGAGGGGCTCGTAGTTCACGGCGAAGTTTGACCGGTCGTCCTTCGTCGCTGCTCCGCGGGGCCATTCCCTAATTGACGTCGATTGAAAGCTTAATGACCCAGAAATGCGTCGTGACAATTCTGGAAACGGGATTACGCCTAACAGTTCCGGCATTGCCACATCTGAAGGCACTCACCTGCTAATTTCAAATCAAGGAGGCATAATTTTAATGGATATGTATAGGGAGGATTGTACAGTACACTGTCCAGTTTCAGAAACATCTTGGATCATCTTCCTAGGTCACTGCTACGTGAAGTTATGGCCTGTCAAAGGCAGCCATTCACTTAACATTGCCTACATACTGAAATTTAAAAATTAACTGCGGGACACGGGTGCGAGCTACGGTCACGGAACTCGGCACGGTCATTCCTGCGGGAACCTAGTTTTGTCGTGCCGAATTTCAGACCTCTAGCTCGTACGGCTTGGCCGTGACCCCCCGTGACGTTGTCTGAGAGGGGGAGTCGATCATCTGCTTAAAGATCTTCCGTCTAGGCAGATAAAGAAACAGTCTATTTTCAAATTAAGGAGGCACAATTTTAACAAACATGTATAGGGGCAATTGAAGGGCAGACCGTCTAGTTTCAGGAACACTTTGAACCATCTTCCTAGCTTCTACGGCCGTGCAGTTATGCCCCCTTAAGTTAGTTTGAGGCCTACACGGGCCTAAACAGCCTTGCCTACCATAGCAAATTCAAGAGATCACTGTAGGCCTTTCGTAAGGGTCACATTCATAAAACTTGGCAGACTTGATCCAGAGCTGATCTAGTTAATGCATGCCAAAGGTCAGATGTGTAGGTCATACGGTTCGGCCGTGACGCCCCCTAATGTTAGTTTGAGGCCTAGTAAGACGGGAAAACACTTAGTACTTCCGACATTGGTAAGTTAGTGAGATGATACCAGACACCACACATCACGGTTCCGAAATCACTAAGTTTGTTAGATGATACCTGAAAAGTCACATAACAATTCCGAATCTACTAAGTTAGTAAGATGGTACCAGAAAAGTCACATAACAATTCCTAATCTACTAAGTTAGTAAGATGGTACCAGAAAACACACATCACAATGCCGTAATTGCTAAGTTAGTAATATGATACCAGAAAAGTCACATCGCAATTCCTAAAGTGCTAAGTTTGTAAGATGACACCAGAAAAGTCACATAACAATACCTGAACCGCTAAGTTAGTAAGATGAAACCAGAAATGTGACATAACAATACCTGAACCGCTAAATTAGTGAGATGATACCAGAAAAGTCACATAACAATACCTGAACTGCTACGTTAGTTAGACGATACCAGAAATGTGACATAACAATACCTGAACTGCTAAGTTAGTAAGATGATACCAGAAATGTCACATAACAATACCTGAACCGCTAAGTTAGTAAGATGATACCAGAATAGTCACGTCACAGTACCGGAATTGCTAGATTAGTAAGATGATACCAGAAATGTCACGTCGCAGTTCCGGGATCGCTAAGTTAGTCAGATGATACCAGAAATGTCACATAACAATACCTGAACCGCTAAGTTAGTGAGATGATTCCAGAAAAGTCACATAACAATACCTGAACCGCTAAGTTAGTCAGATGATACCAGAAATGGCACATAACAATACCTGAACCGATTAGTTAGTCAGATGATACCAGAAATGTCACATAACAATTCCTAATCTGCTACGTTAGTAAGATGATACCAGAAACCACACATCGCACTTCCGAAATTGCTAAGTCCAGAAAGTTAGTGTAATGAAACATATCTGTCAATGATTTATTCATGATATGCAAATATATTCATAGACTTTGGTCATGTGAGTCGGTGGTTCAGTATAAAAGTCTCTGTAATATTTTACGAGCTCACAAACACATTGGAAAGCTGTTTAGACGTGCATCTGGCAAGCATAACTTTTAGAAGCATTATTTGGTAAGTAATGTAAAACCTTTCTTTAGTAGCATTTAGTCTTCTACAATAAGTTTTAAGCCATCTCACTGTTTTTCATAGTGAAACCGTTAGACTATAATTTTCGAATGTTATTATCGAAAACCGCTGCACCCGTCAAATAACGGTGACTGAAAATTGTTTGATAGGCTAATGAAGATTAAAAACGTGCAGGTACTTATGCATATTATTGCATTTGACTTATAATCAAGTCTATTGATGTTTTTCCAATGCTTAGAAACTTCTAGAAGGTTCTTGACGTAATTCGGAAATTCTATGAAGCTTCATGCTAGATAATGCAATTTCAGAAATGCTACAATGAAATTACGGCAATGCTATGAAGCTTGACGCTAGATGATGCAATTCTGGAAATGTTATAACGGAATTCTGGCAATGCTATGAAGCTTCATGCTAGATGATGCAATTACGGAAATGCTATAACGTAATTACGGCAATGCTATGACGCTTCACGCTGGAGAATGCAATTACGGAAAGGGTTGTGTGTCAATCAGAGTCAGTCTAAGAGACTTTGTGGTGGCTTGTATTCTGTAGTGCCATATATTGCAATTGATGAGATATAAAAGACTAACTTTAATCTTTTCCAGGATAATCATCATCAGCATGGCAAAGAGGACCAGTAAAACTGACAAACCAGTAGATGAAGAATGTGAGTCAACTCCGAAACGTAAAGATGAAGAGGCTGAAGTAAGTAACAACAATTTATTGTGATTGATACATGCAGAGGTAAAATTAAAAACATACATGATTAAAGTTCTTGTCTATATATATATAAATCAATGCATATGCTGTTATTAAACATATGTTTGTCTTCATTGATTAAAGACAGAATCTGAAAGTTTGAAATCTATCCTGGCTGATATTGAAGACTGGAATCATACAATCGATGAGGACACTGTAAGAACACTTTAATTTAATTTCAGTAGTTGTTTAAAATTAAAAACATTACACTGATTAAATACTTACCATTCAGAACAGCCCATTTGTGAAAGACGATCCTCAACTGCTAAGGACGATGAAACAGTTGAAGGCCAGTCTGCTCGATGTCAGCTATGTTTTGAAGAATTTGCTGAAGTAAGCTGCATCAAAATGTTGAAAAAGCTAATGTGCTACTGCCAATACTATTGCTTTACTGTTATAGTTGCTGTCGCTGGTGATTGATGTGTCTGCTGTCTGCCTAAATTTCAGGCCTGAGGATGCAGTGGTGCCGACTGCTCCAGTCCATCAAAGTTAGATTTTATGAAGATGCTGTTAAGTTTAATAAAAGATTAAGTTAAATCATTGTCTGACTTCTTTGTTTTGCATATTGGTCACTAGACAAGTCATAGTGTCTTACCGGTTTGTAATAGTCAAATGAACCCATAAAAGGTACATTGCAATTCCGGAGTTAAGTTAGTGAAAAGGACATATCGCAATACCGAAGTTGCTAAGTTAGTAAGATGATACCAGAAAAGTCACGTCACAATACCTGAAGTGCTAGGTTAGTAGGATGATAACAGAAAACACACATCACAATGCCGTAATTGCTAAGTTAGTAATATGATACCAGAAAAGTCACATAGCAACACCTGAACTGCTAAGTTAGTGAGATGATACCAGAAATGTGACATAACAATACCTGAACTGCTAAGTTAGTAAGATGATACCAGAAATGTCACATAACACTACCTGGACTGCTAGGTTAGTCAGATGATACCAGAAAAGTCACATCGCAATTCCTAAAGTGCTAAGTTAGTGAGATGATACCAGAAATGTCACATAACAATACCTGAACCGCTAAGTTAGTCAGACGATACCAGAAATGTCACATAACAATATCTAAACTGCTAAGTTAGTGAGATGATACCGGAAAAGTCACATAACAATACCTGAACTGCTAAGTTAGTGAGATGATACCAGAAAAGCCACATAACGATACCTGAACTGCAACGTTAGTAAGATGATACCAGAAAAGTCACATAGCAATACCTGAACTGCTAAGTTAGTAAGATGATACCAGAAAAGTCACATAACAATACCTGAACTGCTACGTTAGTGAGATGATACCAGAAAAGTCACATAACAATACCTGAACTGCTACGTTATTGAGATGATACCAGAAAAGTCACATAACAACACCTGAAGTGCTAGGTTAATATGATGATACCAGAAAACACATCACAATGCCGTAATTGCTAGGTTAGTAATATGATAACAGAATTGTCACATCGCAATTACTAAAGTGCTAAGTTAGTAAGATGATACCAGAAAAGTCACGTCACAATACTGGAATTGCTAGATTAGTAAGATGATACCAGAAATGTCACGCCGCAGTTCTGGGATTGCTAAGTTAGTAATATGATACCAGAAAAGTCACGTCACAATGCCATAATTGATAAGTTAGTAAGATGATACCAGAAAACACACGTCACAATTCCGACGTTGCTAAGTTAGTCAAACCGGAAAACGCACGTTTCCGGAAATATCACTAACAAAGTTGGTTTTGTAATATTAAAAACATTGTAGAAATTTTTTGGTCAGGTCTGCACTGATGATGCTGCACGTGCTTCATCAGGCATCCGTCTAGTATGTCTCCACCGAGTTTCAGACCTGCAGCTCGTACGGCTGGGCCGTTACTGCCCCTCATGTTCGTTTGCGGCCTACTCTCTCATATGTCCCCATTGACTTGCATTGCCCAACTTAGCAAATTCTACAGCCCACTATAGCTCTTTGGTAAGTGCTGCGTTCATGAGGCTTGGCACACTTATTCATACGTATACCTAGTTTGTGCAGGCCGAATTTCAGACCTCTAGCTCGTACGGCTCAGCCGTGACGCCCCCACATGTTAGTTTGAGGCCTAGTGAAAAAAGTGCAGCCACTAATGATAAAATATGCGTTGGTTTCAAATTAAGGAGGCATAATTTTAATGGACATGTATAGATTACATTTAGGAGCAGACTATCTAGTATCAGGAGCACTTTTAATCATTTTCCTAGGTCACTGCTACCTGAACTTATGGCCTGTCTAATGAGAGGTGTGGTGTCTCCATTCACTTAACATTGCCTACCATAGCAAATTCAAGAGGTCACTGTAGGCCTTTCGTAAGGGTCACATTCATAAAACTTGGCAGACTTGATCCAGAGCTGATCTAGTTAATGCTTGCCAAAGGTCAGATGTGTAGGTCACACGGTTCGGCCGTGACGCCCCCTAATGTTAGTTTGAGGCCTAGTAAGACGGGAAAACACTTAGTACTTCCGACATTGCTAAGTTAGTAAGATGATACCAGAAACATCACGTCACAGTACCGGAATCGCTAGATTAGTAAGATGATACCAGAAATGTCACTTCGCAGTTCCGGGTTTGCTAAGTTAGTAAGATGATACCAGAAAAGTCACATAACAATTGCTAATCTGCTAATGCCACATAACAATACCTGAACTGCTAAGTTAGTAAGATGATACCAGAAATGTCACATAACAATACCTGAACTGCTAAGTTAGTGAGATGATAACAGAAATGTGACATAACAATACCTGAACTGCTAAGTTAGTGAGATGATACCAGAAAAGTCACATAACAATACCTGAACTGCTACGTTAGTAAGATGATACCAGAAATGTCACATAACAATACCTGAACTGCTAAGTTAGTGAGATGATACCAGAAAAGACACATAACAATACCTGAACTGCTACGTTATTGAGATGATACCAGAAAAGTCACATAACAACACCTGAAGTGCTAGGTTAATATGATGATACCAGAAAAGACACATAACAATACCTGACCTGCTAAGTTAGTCAGATGATACCAGAAACCACACAACACAGTTCTGGAATTGCTAAGTTAGTAATATCATACAGTCAATCATCAACAAAGATCTTCCAGGCAGGCAGAGGCAGAACATACACTCAAGGTCAAAAGCCTAGTGTTATCAAGTTAAGGAGGCACAATTTTAATAAACATGTATTGGGGGGATTGTAGAGCAGACTGTCTAGTTTCAGGAACACTTTGGATCATCTCCCTAGGCCACTGCTACCTGTAGTTATGCCCTGTCAAAGGACTCCATTCACTTAACATTGCCTACCGTAGCAAATTCAAAGGGCCACTGCGGGACTTTGGTAAGGGCCACAGTCTTCAGACTCGGCAAGGTCATTCCTGAAGGCGTCTAGTTTACGTGTGCCGAATTTCAGACCCATAGGTGGTACGGGTCAGTCGTAGGCCCCCCAGAAGTCCCCCTAGGCCATAAAGCGCATATCCGGAACCGCACGACGCATTTGTGGAAAGGTCACGAAAGGTCACCAAAAGTAAAGCCCATTGTTTGACATGAAGATCTGCTAATTAAGGTGATATCTATACATGAAATTAAAGGGCAGACTCTGTAGTTTTAGTAGCACTTTGAATGGTGTTCCTAGGCCACTCCTAGCTGAAGTTATGGGCCTAGAAGTGACAGGTGGGGTGCCTCCATTGACTTAACATTGCCGACCTCACTGACTTTGAGGGCCTATAAAAACAGTTCTGTGAGGTCTACACCTTTGAAACTCTAGAGGTGTGGTCTTCAGTCTCCCATGTGTGTGCAGTAAAAAATCCAGACCTCTGGGTCGCACGGCCTAGGCCGCAGGTACCTTTTTGTACTTTGCGGCCTAGTGCTGAGGTCTAGACCGCTGATTCTCCAGTATGTGATATAGACCTCGGTGGGGCTCCACTGTGCCAAATCTCACGCTCCTAGCTCAAACGGGCCGGCCGTGAGACCACCAGACGCTAAAGGGTTAATAAAACCTGCCCCGTGTGGTCTAGACCTCCAAAATTCGGGTCACTGATGCAGGCCACCCTCCTCCGTCAGTATTCCAAATTTCAGACCTCTAGCTCTAAGCGAACTGCAGTTATGATCATTTTTCTAATGACGTCCCCTCCGAGCTTCGGCAGCCTTTCGACATGGGGTAGAGGGCCTAGGACCTTACCCCCATTTTTTGGCCCAGATGAGGCAAAATATCATCAACTTGTGCTCCTGCCGTATGTAGGGGGCATAATTCTAACGGACATATATGGAGGGACTTTGCGCCGCCGGCGTCCGGTGTCGGGAGAGCCTCGACCCGACCCCCTACGTCGCACCTCCGCCGAGATATCCGCTAATTGGCTCTAATATGGGGAGCGCTCATACGGCGCAGAGTGGTCCTCTTTGATGTTGGGAAACCCCTTCTAGGGGCATCTTGGGGGCATAATTTTAACAGAGGTGTATGGAGGGCCTTCTCTGGAGGGGCTCGTAGTTCACGGCGAAGTTTGACCGGTCGTCCTTCGTCGCTGCTCCGCGGGGCCATTCCCTAATTGACGTCGATTGAAAGCTTAATGACCCAGAAATGCGTCGTGACAATTCTGGAAACGGGATTACGCCTAACAGTTCCGGCATTGCCACATCTGAAGGCACTCACCTGCTAATTTCAAATCAAGGAGGCATAATTTTAATGGATATGTATAGGGAGGATTGTACAGTACACTGTCCAGTTTCAGAAACATCTTGGATCATCTTCCTAGGTCACTGCTACGTGAAGTTATGGCCTGTCAAAGGCAGCCATTCACTTAACATTGCCTACATACTGAAATTTAAAAATTAACTGCGGGACACGGGTGCGAGCTACGGTCACGGAACTCGGCACGGTCATTCCTGCGGGAACCTAGTTTTGTCGTGCCGAATTTCAGACCTCTAGCTCGTACGGCTTGGCCGTGACCCCCCGTGACGTTGTCTGAGAGGGGGAGTCGATCATCTGCTTAAAGATCTTCCGTCTAGGCAGATAAAGAAACAGTCTATTTTCAAATTAAGGAGGCACAATTTTAACAAACATGTATAGGGGCAATTGAAGGGCAGACCGTCTAGTTTCAGGAACACTTTGAACCATCTTCCTAGCTTCTACGGCCGTGCAGTTATGCCCCCTTAAGTTAGTTTGAGGCCTACACGGGCCTAAACAGCCTTGCCTACCATAGCAAATTCAAGAGATCACTGTAGGCCTTTCGTAAGGGTCACATTCATAAAACTTGGCAGACTTGATCCAGAGCTGATCTAGTTAATGCATGCCAAAGGTCAGATGTGTAGGTCATACGGTTCGGCCGTGACGCCCCCTAATGTTAGTTTGAGGCCTAGTAAGACGGGAAAACACTTAGTACTTCCGACATTGGTAAGTTAGTGAGATGATACCAGACACCACACATCACGGTTCCGAAATCACTAAGTTTGTTAGATGATACCTGAAAAGTCACATAACAATTCCGAATCTACTAAGTTAGTAAGATGGTACCAGAAAAGTCACATAACAATTCCTAATCTACTAAGTTAGTAAGATGGTACCAGAAAACACACATCACAATGCCGTAATTGCTAAGTTAGTAATATGATACCAGAAAAGTCACATCGCAATTCCTAAAGTGCTAAGTTTGTAAGATGACACCAGAAAAGTCACATAACAATACCTGAACCGCTAAGTTAGTAAGATGAAACCAGAAATGTGACATAACAATACCTGAACCGCTAAATTAGTGAGATGATACCAGAAAAGTCACATAACAATACCTGAACTGCTACGTTAGTTAGACGATACCAGAAATGTGACATAACAATACCTGAACTGCTAAGTTAGTAAGATGATACCAGAAATGTCACATAACAATACCTGAACCGCTAAGTTAGTAAGATGATACCAGAATAGTCACGTCACAGTACCGGAATTGCTAGATTAGTAAGATGATACCAGAAATGTCACGTCGCAGTTCCGGGATCGCTAAGTTAGTCAGATGATACCAGAAATGTCACATAACAATACCTGAACCGCTAAGTTAGTGAGATGATTCCAGAAAAGTCACATAACAATACCTGAACCGCTAAGTTAGTCAGATGATACCAGAAATGGCACATAACAATACCTGAACCGATTAGTTAGTCAGATGATACCAGAAATGTCACATAACAATTCCTAATCTGCTACGTTAGTAAGATGATACCAGAAACCACACATCGCACTTCCGAAATTGCTAAGTCCAGAAAGTTAGTGTAATGAAACATATCTGTCAATGATTTATTCATGATATGCAAATATATTCATAGACTTTGGTCATGTGAGTCGGTGGTTCAGTATAAAAGTCTCTGTAATATTTTACGAGCTCACAAACACATTGGAAAGCTGTTTAGACGTGCATCTGGCAAGCATAACTTTTAGAAGCATTATTTGGTAAGTAATGTAAAACCTTTCTTTAGTAGCATTTAGTCTTCTACAATAAGTTTTAAGCCATCTCACTGTTTTTCATAGTGAAACCGTTAGACTATAATTTTCGAATGTTATTATCGAAAACCGCTGCACCCGTCAAATAACGGTGACTGAAAATTGTTTGATAGGCTAATGAAGATTAAAAACGTGCAGGTACTTATGCATATTATTGCATTTGACTTATAATCAAGTCTATTGATGTTTTTCCAATGCTTAGAAACTTCTAGAAGGTTCTTGACGTAATTCGGAAATTCTATGAAGCTTCATGCTAGATAATGCAATTTCAGAAATGCTACAATGAAATTACGGCAATGCTATGAAGCTTGACGCTAGATGATGCAATTCTGGAAATGTTATAACGGAATTCTGGCAATGCTATGAAGCTTCATGCTAGATGATGCAATTACGGAAATGCTATAACGTAATTACGGCAATGCTATGACGCTTCACGCTGGAGAATGCAATTACGGAAAGGGTTGTGTGTCAATCAGAGTCAGTCTAAGAGACTTTGTGGTGGCTTGTATTCTGTAGTGCCATATATTGCAATTGATGAGATATAAAAGACTAACTTTAATCTTTTCCAGGATAATCATCATCAGCATGGCAAAGAGGACCAGTAAAACTGACAAACCAGTAGATGAAGAATGTGAGTCAACTCCGAAACGTAAAGATGAAGAGGCTGAAGTAAGTAACAACAATTTATTGTGATTGATACATGCAGAGGTAAAATTAAAAACATACATGATTAAAGTTCTTGTCTATATATATATAAATCAATGCATATGCTGTTATTAAACATATGTTTGTCTTCATTGATTAAAGACAGAATCTGAAAGTTTGAAATCTATCCTGGCTGATATTGAAGACTGGAATCATACAATCGATGAGGACACTGTAAGAACACTTTAATTTAATTTCAGTAGTTGTTTAAAATTAAAAACATTACACTGATTAAATACTTACCATTCAGAACAGCCCATTTGTGAAAGACGATCCTCAACTGCTAAGGACGATGAAACAGTTGAAGGCCAGTCTGCTCGATGTCAGCTATGTTTTGAAGAATTTGCTGAAGTAAGCTGCATCAAAATGTTGAAAAAGCTAATGTGCTACTGCCAATACTATTGCTTTACTGTTATAGTTGCTGTCGCTGGTGATTGATGTGTCTGCTGTCTGCCTAAATTTCAGGCCTGAGGATGCAGTGGTGCCGACTGCTCCAGTCCATCAAAGTTAGATTTTATGAAGATGCTGTTAAGTTTAATAAAAGATTAAGTTAAATCATTGTCTGACTTCTTTGTTTTGCATATTGGTCACTAGACAAGTCATAGTGTCTTACCGGTTTGTAATAGTCAAATGAACCCATAAAAGGTACATTGCAATTCCGGAGTTAAGTTAGTGAAAAGGACATATCGCAATACCGAAGTTGCTAAGTTAGTAAGATGATACCAGAAAAGTCACGTCACAATACCTGAAGTGCTAGGTTAGTAGGATGATAACAGAAAACACACATCACAATGCCGTAATTGCTAAGTTAGTAATATGATACCAGAAAAGTCACATAGCAACACCTGAACTGCTAAGTTAGTGAGATGATACCAGAAATGTGACATAACAATACCTGAACTGCTAAGTTAGTAAGATGATACCAGAAATGTCACATAACACTACCTGGACTGCTAGGTTAGTCAGATGATACCAGAAAAGTCACATCGCAATTCCTAAAGTGCTAAGTTAGTGAGATGATACCAGAAATGTCACATAACAATACCTGAACCGCTAAGTTAGTCAGACGATACCAGAAATGTCACATAACAATATCTAAACTGCTAAGTTAGTGAGATGATACTGGAAAAGTCACATAACAATACCTGAACTGCTAAGTTAGTGAGATGATACCAGAAAAGCCACATAACGATACCTGAACTGCAACGTTAGTAAGATGATACCAGAAAAGTCACATAGCAATACCTGAACTGCTAAGTTAGTAAGATGATACCAGAAAAGTCACATAACAATACCTGAACTGCTACGTTAGTGAGATGATACCAGAAAAGTCACATAACAATACCTGAACTGCTACGTTATTGAGATGATACCAGAAAAGTCACATAACAACACCTGAAGTGCTAGGTTAATATGATGATACCAGAAAACACATCACAATGCCGTAATTGCTAGGTTAGTAATATGATAACAGAATTGTCACATCGCAATTACTAAAGTGCTAAGTTAGTAAGATGATACCAGAAAAGTCACGTCACAATACTGGAATTGCTAGATTAGTAAGATGATACCAGAAATGTCACGCCGCAGTTCCGGGATTGCTAAGTTAGTAAGATGATACCAGAAAAGTCACGTCACAATGCCGTAATTGATAAGTTAGTAAGATGATACCAGAAAACACACGTCACAATTCTGACGTTGCTAAGTTAGTCAAACCGGAAAACGCACGTTTCCGGAAATATCACTAACAAAGTTGGTTTTGTAATATTAAAAACATTGTAGAAATTTTTTGGTCAGGTCTGCACTGATGATGCTGCACGTGCTTCATCAGGCATCCGTCTAGTATGTCTCCACCGAGTTTCAGACCTGCAGCTCGTACGGCTGGGCCGTTACTGCCCCTCATGTTCGTTTGCGGCCTACTCTCTCATATGTCCCCATTGACTTGCATTGCCCAACTTAGCAAATTCTACAGCCCACTATAGCTCTTTGGTAAGTGCTGCGTTCATGAGGCTTGGCACACTTATTCATACGTATACCTAGTTTGTGCAGGCCGAATTTCAGACCTCTAGCTCGTACGGCTCAGCCGTGACGCCCCCACATGTTAGTTTGAGGCCTAGTGAAAAAAGTGCAGCCACTAATGATAAAATATGCGTTGGTTTCAAATTAAGGAGGCATAATTTTAATGGACATGTATAGATTACATTTAGGAGCAGACTATCTAGTATCAGGAGCACTTTTAATCATTTTCCTAGGTCACTGCTACCTGAACTTATGGCCTGTCTAATGAGAGGTGTGGTGTCTCCATTCACTTAACATTGCCTACCATAGCAAATTCAAGAGGTCACTGTAGGCCTTTCGTAAGGGTCACATTCATAAAACTTGGCAGACTTGATCCAGAGCTGATCTAGTTAATGCTTGCCAAAGGTCAGATGTGTAGGTCACACGGTTCGGCCGTGACGCCCCCTAATGTTAGTTTGAGGCCTAGTAAGACGGGAAAACACTTAGTACTTCCGACATTGCTAAGTTAGTAAGATGATACCAGAAACATCACGTCACAGTACCGGAATCGCTAGATTAGTAAGATGATACCAGAAATGTCACTTCGCAGTTCCGGGTTTGCTAAGTTAGTAAGATGATACCAGAAAAGTCACATAACAATTGCTAATCTGCTAATGCCACATAACAATACCTGAACTGCTAAGTTAGTAAGATGATACCAGAAATGTCACATAACAATACCTGAACTGCTAAGTTAGTGAGATGATAACAGAAATGTGACATAACAATACCTGAACTGCTAAGTTAGTGAGATGATACCAGAAAAGTCACATAACAATACCTGAACTGCTACGTTAGTAAGATGATACCAGAAATGTCACATAACAATACCTGAACTGCTAAGTTAGTGAGATGATACCAGAAAAGACACATAACAATACCTGAACTGCTACGTTATTGAGATGATACCAGAAAAGTCACATAACAACACCTGAAGTGCTAGGTTAATATGATGATACCAGAAAAGACACATAACAATACCTGACCTGCTAAGTTAGTCAGATGATACCAGAAACCACACAACACAGTTCTGGAATTGCTAAGTTAGTAATATCATACAGTCAATCATCAACAAAGATCTTCCAGGCAGGCAGAGGCAGAACATACACTCAAGGTCAAAAGCCTAGTGTTATCAAGTTAAGGAGGCACAATTTTAATAAACATGTATTGGGGGGATTGTAGAGCAGACTGTCTAGTTTCAGGAACACTTTGGATCATCTCCCTAGGCCACTGCTACCTGTAGTTATGCCCTGTCAAAGGACTCCATTCACTTAACATTGCCTACCGTAGCAAATTCAAAGGGCCACTGCGGGACTTTGGTAAGGGCCACAGTCTTCAGACTCGGCAAGGTCATTCCTGAAGGCGTCTAGTTTACGTGTGCCGAATTTCAGACCCATAGGTGGTACGGGTCAGTCGTAGGCCCCCCAGAAGTCCCCCTAGGCCATAAAGCGCATATCCGGAACCGCACGACGCATTTGTGGAAAGGTCACGAAAGGTCACCAAAAGTAAAGCCCATTGTTTGACATGAAGATCTGCTAATTAAGGTGATATCTATACATGAAATTAAAGGGCAGACTCTGTAGTTTTAGTAGCACTTTGAATGGTGTTCCTAGGCCACTCCTAGCTGAAGTTATGGGCCTAGAAGTGACAGGTGGGGTGCCTCCATTGACTTAACATTGCCGACCTCACTGACTTTGAGGGCCTATAAAAACAGTTCTGTGAGGTCTACACCTTTGAAACTCTACAGGTGTGGTCTTCAGTCTCCCATGTGTGTGCAGTAAAAAATCCAGACCTCTGGGTCGCACGGCCTAGGCCACAGGTACCTTTTTGTACTTTGCGGCCTAGTGCTGAGGTCTAGACCGCTGATTCTCCAGTATGTGATATAGACCTCGGTGGGGCTCCACTGTGCCAAATCTCACGCTCCTAGCTCAAACGGGCCGGCCGTGAGACCACCAGACGCTAAAGGGTTAATAAAACCTGCCCCGTGTGGTCTAGACCTCCAAAATTCGGGTCACTGATGCAGGCCACCCTCCTCCGTCAGTATTCCAAATTTCAGACCTCTAGCTCTAAGCGAACTGCAGTTATGATCATTTTTCTAATGACGTCCCCTCCGAGCTTCGGCAGCCTTTCGACATGGGGTAGAGGGCCTAGGACCTTACCCCCATTTTTTGGCCCAGATGAGGCAAAATATCATCAACTTGTGCTCCTGCCGTATGTAGGGGGCATAATTCTAACGGACATATATGGAGGGACTTTGCGCCGCCGGCGTCCGGTGTCGGGAGAGCCTCGACCCGACCCCCTACGTCGCACCTCCGCCGAGATATCCGCTAATTGGCTCTAATATGGGGAGCGCTCATACGGCGCAGAGTGGTCCTCTTTGATGTTGGGAAACCCCTTCTACGGGCATCTTGGGGGCATGATTTTAACAGAGGTGTATGGATGGCCTTCTCTGGAGGGGCTCGTCGTTTCCGGTGAACTTTGACCCGTCGTCCTTCGTCGCTGCTCCGCAGAACCATTCCCTAATTGACGTTAATTGAAAAATCAATAACCCAGAAATGCATCGTGACAATTCTGGAAACGGGATTACACCTAGCAGTTCCGGCATTGCCACATCTGATGGCACTCACCTGCTAATTGCAAATCGAGGAGGCATAATTTTAATGGACATGTATTGGCAGGATTGTACAGTACGCCGTCCAGTTTCAGAAACATCTTGGATCATCTTCCTAGGTCACTGCTACGTGAAGTTATGGCCTGTCAAAGGCAGCCATTCACTTAACATTGCCTACATACTGAAATTTAAAAATTAACTGCGGGACACGGGTGCGAGCTACGGTCACGGAACTCGGCACGGTCATTCCTGCGGGAACCTAGTTTTGTCGTGCCGAATTTCAGACCTCTAGCTCGTACGGCTTGGCCGTGACCCCCCGTGACGTTGTCTGAGAGGGGGAGTCGATCATCTGCTTAAAGATCTTCCGTCTAGGCAGATAAAGAAACAGTCTATTTTCAAATTAAGGAGGCACAATTTTAACAAACATGTATAGGGGCAATTGAAGGGCAGACCGTCTAGTTTCAGGAACACTTTGAACCATCTTCCTAGCTTCTACGGCCGTGCAGTTATGCCCCCTTAAGTTAGTTTGAGGCCTACACGGGCCTAAACAGCCTTGCCTACCATAGCAAATTCAAGAGATCACTGTAGGCCTTTCGTAAGGGTCACATTCATAAAACTTGGCAGACTTGATCCAGAGCTGATCTAGTTAATGCATGCCAAAGGTCAGATGTGTAGGTCATACGGTTCGGCCGTGACGCCCCCTAATGTTAGTTTGAGGCCTAGTAAGACGGGAAAACACTTAGTACTTCCGACATTGGTAAGTTAGTGAGATGATACCAGACACCACACATCACGGTTCCGAAATCACTAAGTTTGTTAGATGATACCTGAAAAGTCACATAACAATCCCGAATCTACTAAGTTAGTAAGATGGTACCAGAAAAGTCACATAACAATTCCTAATCTACTAAGTTAGTAAGATGGTACCAGAAAACACACATCACAATGCCGTAATTGCTAAGTTAGTAATATGATACCAGAAAAGTCACATCGCAATTCCTAAAGTGCTAAGTTTGTAAGATGACACCAGAAAAGTCACATAACAATACCTGAACCGCTAAGTTAGTAAGATGAAACCAGAAATGTGACATAACAATACCTGAACCGCTAAATTAGTGAGATGATACCAGAAAAGTCACATAACAATACCTGAACTGCTACGTTAGTTAGACGATACCAGAAATGTGACATAACAATACCTGAACTGCTAAGTTAGTAAGATGATACCAGAAATGTCACATAACAATACCTGAACCGCTAAGTTAGTAAGATGATACCAGAATAGTCACGTCACAGTACCGGAATTGCTAGATTAGTAAGATGATACCAGAAATGTCACGTCGCAGTTCCGGGATCGCTAAGTTAGTCAGATGATACCAGAAATGTCACATAACAATACCTGAACCGCTAAGTTAGTGAGATGATTCCAGAAAAGTCACATAACAATACCTGAACCGCTAAGTTAGTCAGATGATACCAGAAATGGCACATAACAATACCTGAACCGATTAGTTAGTCAGATGATACCAGAAATGTCACATAACAATTCCTAATCTGCTACGTTAGTAAGATGATACCAGAAACCACACATCGCACTTCCGAAATTGCTAAGTCCAGAAAGTTAGTGTAATGAAACATATCTGTCAATGATTTATTCATGATATGCAAATATATTCATAGACTTTGGTCATGTGAGTCGGTGGTTCAGTATAAAAGTCTCTGTAATATTTTACGAGCTCACAAACACATTGGAAAGCTGTTTAGACGTGCATCTGGCAAGCATAACTTTTAGAAGCATTATTTGGTAAGTAATGTAAAACCTTTCTTTAGTAGCATTTAGTCTTCTACAATAAGTTTTAAGCCATCTCACTGTTTTTCATAGTGAAACCGTTAGACTATAATTTTCGAATGTTATTATCGAAAACCGCTGCACCCGTCAAATAACGGTGACTGAAAATTGTTTGATAGGCTAATGAAGATTAAAAACGTGCAGGTACTTATGCATATTATTGCATTTGACTTATAATCAAGTCTATTGATGTTTTTCCAATGCTTAGAAACTTCTAGAAGGTTCTTGACGTAATTCGGAAATTCTATGAAGCTTCATGCTAGATAATGCAATTTCAGAAATGCTACAATGAAATTACGGCAATGCTATGAAGCTTGACGCTAGATGATGCAATTCTGGAAATGTTATAACGGAATTCTGGCAATGCTATGAAGCTTCATGCTAGATGATGCAATTACGGAAATGCTATAACGTAATTACGGCAATGCTATGACGCTTCACGCTGGAGAATGCAATTACGGAAAGGGTTGTGTGTCAATCAGAGTCAGTCTAAGAGACTTTGTGGTGGCTTGTATTCTGTAGTGCCATATATTGCAATTGATGAGATATAAAAGACTAACTTTAATCTTTTCCAGGATAATCATCATCAGCATGGCAAAGAGGACCAGTAAAACTGACAAACCAGTAGATGAAGAATGTGAGTCAACTCCGAAACGTAAAGATGAAGAGGCTGAAGTAAGTAACAACAATTTATTGTGATTGATACATGCAGAGGTAAAATTAAAAACATACATGATTAAAGTTCTTGTCTATATATATATAAATCAATGCATATGCTGTTATTAAACATATGTTTGTCTTCATTGATTAAAGACAGAATCTGAAAGTTTGAAATCTATCCTGGCTGATATTGAAGACTGGAATCATACAATCGATGAGGACACTGTAAGAACACTTTAATTTAATTTCAGTAGTTGTTTAAAATTAAAAACATTACACTGATTAAATACTTACCATTCAGAACAGCCCATTTGTGAAAGACGATCCTCAACTGCTAAGGACGATGAAACAGTTGAAGGCCAGTCTGCTCGATGTCAGCTATGTTTTGAAGAATTTGCTGAAGTAAGCTGCATCAAAATGTTGAAAAAGCTAATGTGCTACTGCCAATACTATTGCTTTACTGTTATAGTTGCTGTCGCTGGTGATTGATGTGTCTGCTGTCTGCCTAAATTTCAGGCCTGAGGATGCAGTGGTGCCGACTGCTCCAGTCCATCAAAGTTAGATTTTATGAAGATGCTGTTAAGTTTAATAAAAGATTAAGTTAAATCATTGTCTGACTTCTTTGTTTTGCATATTGGTCACTAGACAAGTCATAGTGTCTTACCGGTTTGTAATAGTCAAATGAACCCATAAAAGGTACATTGCAATTCCGGAGTTAAGTTAGTGAAAAGGACATATCGCAATACCGAAGTTGCTAAGTTAGTAAGATGATACCAGAAAAGTCACGTCACAATACCTGAAGTGCTAGGTTAGTAGGATGATAACAGAAAACACACATCACAATGCCGTAATTGCTAAGTTAGTAATATGATACCAGAAAAGTCACATAGCAACACCTGAACTGCTAAGTTAGTGAGATGATACCAGAAATGTGACATAACAATACCTGAACTGCTAAGTTAGTAAGATGATACCAGAAATGTCACATAACACTACCTGGACTGCTAGGTTAGTCAGATGATACCAGAAAAGTCACATCGCAATTCCTAAAGTGCTAAGTTAGTGAGATGATACCAGAAATGTCACATAACAATACCTGAACCGCTAAGTTAGTCAGACGATACCAGAAATGTCACATAACAATATCTAAACTGCTAAGTTAGTGAGATGATACCGGAAAAGTCACATAACAATACCTGAACTGCTAAGTTAGTGAGATGATACCAGAAAAGCCACATAACGATACCTGAACTGCAACGTTAGTAAGATGATACCAGAAAAGTCACATAGCAATACCTGAACTGCTAAGTTAGTAAGATGATACCAGAAAAGTCACATAACAATACCTGAACTGCTACGTTAGTGAGATGATACCAGAAAAGTCACATAACAATACCTGAACTGCTACGTTATTGAGATGATACCAGAAAAGTCACATAACAACACCTGAAGTGCTAGGTTAATATGATGATACCAGAAAACACATCACAATGCCGTAATTGCTAGGTTAGTAATATGATAACAGAATTGTCACATCGCAATTACTAAAGTGCTAAGTTAGTAAGATGATACCAGAAAAGTCACGTCACAATACTGGAATTGCTAGATTAGTAAGATGATACCAGAAATGTCACGCCGCAGTTCCGGGATTGCTAAGTTAGTAAGATGATACCAGAAAAGTCACGTCACAATGCCGTAATTGATAAGTTAGTAAGATGATACCAGAAAACACACGTCACAATTCTGACGTTGCTAAGTTAGTCAAACCGGAAAACGCACGTTTCCGGAAATATCACTAACAAAGTTGGTTTTGTAATATTAAAAACATTGTAGAAATTTTTTGGTCAGGTCTGCACTGATGATGCTGCACGTGCTTCATCAGGCATCCGTCTAGTATGTCTCCACCGAGTTTCAGACCTGCAGCTCGTACGGCTGGGCCGTTACTGCCCCTCATGTTCGTTTGCGGCCTACTCTCTCATATGTCCCCATTGACTTGCATTGCCCAACTTAGCAAATTCTACAGCCCACTATAGCTCTTTGGTAAGTGCTGCGTTCATGAGGCTTGGCACACTTATTCATACGTATACCTAGTTTGTGCAGGCCGAATTTCAGACCTCTAGCTCGTACGGCTCAGCCGTGACGCCCCCACATGTTAGTTTGAGGCCTAGTGAAAAAAGTGCAGCCACTAATGATAAAATATGCGTTGGTTTCAAATTAAGGAGGCATAATTTTAATGAACATGTATAGATTACATTTAGGAGCAGACTGTCTAGTATCAGGAGCACTTTTAATCATTTTCCTAGGTCACTGCTACCTGAAGTTATGGCCTGTCTAATGAGAGGTGTGGTGTCTCCATTCACTTAACATTGCCTACCATAGCAAATTCAAGAGGTCACTGTAGGCCTTTCGTAAGGGTCACATTCATAAAACTTGGCAGACTTTATCCAGAGCTGATCTACTTTATGCATGCCAAAGGTCAGATGTGTAGGTCATACGGTTCGGCCGTGACGCCCCCTAATGTTAGTTTGAGGCCTAGTAAGACGGGAAAACACTTAGTACTTCCGACATTGCTAAGTTAGTGAGATGATACCAGAAATGTCACATAACAATAACTGAACTTCTAAGTAAGTAGGATGATACCAGAAAACAAACATCACAATGCCGTAATTGCTAAGTTAGTAATATGATACCAGAAAAGTCACATAACAATTCCTAATCTGCTAAGTTAGTAAGATGATACCAGAAAAGTCACGTCACAAGACCTGAAGTGCTAAGTTAGTAGGATGATACCAGAAACCACACATCGCAATCCCGGAATCGCTAAGTTAGTAAGATGATACCAGAAAAGTCACATAACAATTACTAAAGTGCTAAGTTAGAAAGATGATACCAGAAAAGTCATATAGCAATACCTTAATTGCTAAGTTAGTGAGATGATACCAGAAATGTCACATAACAGTACCTGAACTGCTATGTTAGTAAGATGATACCAGAAAAGTCACATAACAATTCCTAAACTGCTATGTTAGTAAGATGATACCAGAAACCACACATCGCAATTCCGAAATTGCTACGGCCAGAAAGTTAGTGTAATGAAACATATCTGTCAATGATTTATTCATGATATGCAAATATATTTATAGACTTTGGTCACGTGAGTCGGTGGTTCAGTATAAAAGTCTCGGTAATTTTTTACGAGCTCACAAACACATTGTAAAGCTGTTTAGACGTGCATCTGGCAAGCATAACTTTTAGAAGCATTATTTGGTAAGTAATGTAAAACCTTTCTTTAGTAGCATTTAGTCTTCTACAATAAGTTTTAAGCCATCTCACTGCTTTTTCATAGTGAAACCGTTAGACTATAATTTTTGAATGTTAGTAACCCGCTGCACCCGTCAAATAACGGTGACTGAAAATTGTTTGATAGGCTAATGAAGATTAAAAACGTGCAAGTACTTATGCATATTATTGCATTTGACTTATAATCAAGTCTGTTGATGTTTTTCCAGTGCTTAGAAACTTCTAGAAGGTTCGTAATTCGGAAATGCTATGAAGCTTAATGCTAGATAATGTAATTTCGGAAATGCTATAATGTAATTGCAGCAATTTCAGAAATGCTACAATGAAATTACGGCAATGCTATGAAGCTTGACGCTAGATGATGCAATTCTGGAAATGCTATAATGTAATTCCGGCAATGCTATGAAGCTTCATGCATCTTTTCCAGGATAATCATCACCATGGCAGAAAGGACTGACAAAACCAGCGATGAAACTGCGTCAGCTGAGAACACGAA
The DNA here is from genome assembly GCF_048594095.1 of Paramormyrops kingsleyae. Taxonomy (NCBI): domain Eukaryota; kingdom Metazoa; phylum Chordata; class Actinopteri; order Osteoglossiformes; family Mormyridae; genus Paramormyrops; species Paramormyrops kingsleyae. Next base: position 302,882 of record NW_027325972.1, read on the forward strand.
AAATGAAGAGGCTGAAGTAAGTAAAACCAATTTATTGTCACAGATACATACACAGATAAAACTAAAAACATACATAATTAAAGTTTTCGGCAACCATTACAATACCTTAACAATATCTGTGAGATTATGAAAAGGCAAGCTGGTGAGGCATTGCATGCACAGAAAAACACATATACATGTATATTTCTTGACATGTATGTTGTTAATTATAAGTTTGTCTTAATTTGTTGAAGCTACTGGAAGAAAAATTGAAATTAATCCTGGCTGATGTTGAAGTCTGGAATGAAAAATTCAATGAGTTCACTGTAAGAACACTTTCATTTGATTTCATTGGTTGTTCAAAATTAAAAACATGAAGCTGATGAAATACTTACCTTTCAGATCTCCATGCCTGTGCGAGACAATCTTCTCCTGCTAGATATGTTGAATGAGATGAAGATGACCTTAAACAATATGTGTACATTAGTGAAGTCATTCTTTAAGTAAGTTGTATCATAACTTTGAAAAAGGTAATGTGCTACTGCCACTACTATTTACTGTTATGTTTGCTGTTGATTGATGTTTGTCATCTGTCTATTTAAATTTCAGGGCTGAGGATGCATCCGTGGCGACTCCACGAACCGCTCAACGTCGGATGTAATTTAAAATGTTGTTTTTTTTTCTTTTTTAAAAATGTTAAGTTTAATAAAGGCTTGTTGAGTTTCATCAGTGATTGACTTTGTCATTCACGTTAATGACGTGTCGCAAATCCGGAATTGCTAGGTAACAGTTCTGAACACAACCTTAATTAATCTGAACTGCACCATATGGTACCGGAAAAGTCACATAATACCTTAATTGCTACGTTAGTAAGATGATACCAGAAAAGTCACATGACAATACCTGCATTGCTAACTTAATTAGATGGTACCAGAGAAGTCACATCACAGTTCCTGAACTGCTAAGTTAGTAAGATGATAGCAGAAAAGTCACGTCACAATACCTGAAGTGCTAAGTTAGTAGGATGATACCAGAAATGTGACACATCAATACCTGAACTGCTAAGTTAGTGAGATGATACCAGAAAAGTCACATAACAATACCTGGAGTGCTACGTTAGTAAGATGATACCAGAAATGTCACATAACAATACCTGAACTGCTACGTTATTGAGATGATACCAGAAAAGTCACATAACAACACCTGAAGTGCTAGGTTAATATGATGACACCAGAAAACACACATCACAATGCCGTAATTGCTAGGTTAGTAATATGATAACAGAATTGTCACATACCAGAAATGTCACATAACAATACCTGAACTGCTATGTTAGTGAGATGATACCAGAAATGTCACATAACAATACCTGAACTGCTACGTTAGTGAGATGATACCAGAAATGTCACATAACAGTACCTGAACTGCTACGTTAGTGAGATGATACCAGAAATGTGACATAACAATGCTGGCATTGCTAAGTTAGTAATATGATACCAGAAATGTGACATAACAATGCTGTAATCGCTAAGTTAGTAATATAATACCAGAAATGTCACATAACAATACCTGAACTGCTATGTTAGTAAGATGATAGCAGAAAAGTCACATAACAATTCCTAATCTGCTACGTTAGTAAGATGATACCAGAAACCACACATCGCAATTCCGAAATTGCTAAGGCCAGAAAGTTAGTGCAATGAAACATATCTGTCAATGATTTATTCATGATATGCAAATATATTCATAGACTTTGGTCACGTGAGTCGGTGGTTCAGTATAAAAGTCTCGGTAATTTTTCCGAGCTCACAAACACATTGGAAAGCTGTTTAGACGTGCATCTGGCAAGCATAACTTTTAGAAGCATTATTTGGTAAGTAATGTAAAACCTTTCTTTAGTAGCATTTAGTCTTCTACAATAAGTTTTAAGCCATCTCACTGTTTCTCATAGTGAAACCGTTAGACTATAATTTTTAAATGTTAGTAACCCGCTGCACCCGTCAAATAGACTGAAATTTGTTTGATAGGCTAATGAAGATTCAAAACGTGCAGGTACTTATGCATATTATTGCATTTGACTTATAATCAAGTCTATTGATGTTTTTCCAATGCTTAGAAACTTCTAGAAGGTTCTTGACGTAATTCAGAAATTCTATGAAGCTTCATGCTAGATAATGTAATTTCGGAAATGCTATAACGTAATTGCAGCAATGCTATGAAGCTTGACGCTTGATGATGCAATCCCGGAAATGTTATAACGTAATTCTGGCAATGCTATGAAGCTTCATGCTAGATGATGCAATTACGGAAATGCTATAACGTAATTACGGCAATGCTATGACGCTTCACGCTAGAGAATGCAATTACGGAAAGGGTTGTGTGTCAATCAGAGTCAGTCTAAGAGACTTTGCGGTGGCTTGTATTCTGTAGTGCCATATATTGCAATTGATGAGATATAAAAGACTAACTTTAATCTTTTCCAGGATAATCATTGTCATCATGGAAAAGACAACCAATAAGACTGACAAACCAGGAAATGAAGAAAGTGCGTCAGCTCAGAACCCCATAAATGAAGATGCTAAAGTAAGTAACAACAGTTTATTGTCATGGACAATTACATAGATAAAACTAAAAACATATATCATTATATATCTTGTCATAACATCACATTACCTTGAGAATATCTCTGAGATTATGAAAAGGCAAGTTGGTTGAGGTATTGCACAGAAACCAAAATAAATATATATTTATATCAATGCATATGTTTATTATCATCTTAGTGATAAAGATGTTTGTCCTGATTTAAAGAAGGCAGCGTTTGAATCCTTGAACTGCATCCTGGCTGATACTGAAGCCTGGATCCGTGCAATCGATGAGAGCTTTGTAAGAATACTTTCATTTAATTTCATTAGTTGTTCAAAAATTAAAAACATGAAACTGATTAAATACTTACCTTTTAGATCTGCCCATTTGTGAAAGAAGATCCTCCCCTGCTAGCGGCGCTGACACAGTTGAAAATCAATCTGCTCGATATCGGCGATATTTTGAAGACATTTCCAAAGTAAGCTGCATCGAGACATTGAAAAAGTTAATGTGCTACTGCCACTACTATTACTTAATGTTATGGTTGCTGTCACTGGTGATTGATGTTTGCTGTCTGTCTGTCTAAATTTCAGGCATGACGATGCATCCGGGCGAACTGCTTGAGTCCCTACACATCAACATGTTTTATTTTCAGTTGTGATTAATAAAAGTTACTTAGGTTTCATCATTGTCTGACTTTTTGATTTTCCATAATGCTTACTGATAATGTCTTATTGGTCATGTTAATGTTTCATAATTACATCAGTGTTATTAGCAATACCTGAATTGCTAAGGTAGTAAGATGATACCAGAAACCACACATCACGGTTCCAAAATCACTAAGTTTGTTAGATGATACCACAAAAGTCACATAACAATTCCGAATCTGCTACGTTAGTAAGATGGTACCAGAAAAGTCACATAACAATACCTAAACTGCTACGTTAGTAAGATGATACCAGAAAACACACATCACAATTCCGGAATTGCTAAGCTAGTAAGATGATACCAGAAAAGTCACATAACAATACCTGAATTGCTAAGTTAGTAAGATGATACCAGAAAAGTCACGTCACAATACCTGAATTGCTAAGTTAGTAAGATGATAACAGAAAAGTCACATAACAATTCCTAATCTGCTAAATTAGTAAGATGATACCAGAAAAGCCACATAACAATACCTGGATTGCTAAGTTAGTAAGATAATAACAGAAAAGTCACATAACAATTCCTAATCTGCTAAATTAGTAAGATGATACCAGAAAAGCCACATAACAATACCTGGATTGCTAAGTTAGTAAGATGATACCAGAAACGTCATGTCACAATGCCGTAATTGCTAGGTTAGTAATATGATACCAGAAAAGACACATCGCAATTCCTAAAGTGCTAAGTTAGTAAGATGATAACAGAAAAGACACATCGCAATTCCTAAAGTGCTAGGTTAGTAATATGATACCAGAAACGTCACATAGCAATACCTGAATTGCTAAGTTAGTAAGATGATTCCAGAAACCACACATCACAGTTCCGAAATCGCTAAGTTAGTAAGATGATATCAGAAAAGTCACATAACAATTCCTAATCTGCTAGGTTAGTAATATGATATCAGAAAAGTCACGTCACAGTACCGGAAGTGCTAGGTTAGTAGGATGATACCAGAAAAGTCACGTCACAATACCTGAAGTGCTAGGTTAGTAGGATGATAACAGAAAACACACATCACAATGCCGTAATTGCTAAGTTAGTAATATGGTACCAGAAAAGCCACATCGCAATCCCTAAAGTGCTAAGTTAGTAAGATGATACCAGAAAAGTCACGTCACAGTACCGGAATTGCTAGATTAGTAAGATGGTACCAGAAAAGTCACATAGCAATACCTGAATTGCTAAGTTAGTGAGATGATACCAGAAAAGTCACATAACAATTCCTACAGTGCTAAGTTAGTAAGATGATACCAGAAATGTGACATAACAATACCTGAACTGCTATGTTAGTGAGATGATACCAGAAAAGTCACATAACAATACCTGAACTGCTACGTTAGTAAGATGGTACCAGAAAAGTCACATAGCAATACCTGAAATGCTACGTTAGTAAGATGATACCAGAAAAGTCACGACACAATACCTGAAGTGCTAAGTTAGTAGGATGATACCAGAAACCACACATCGCAATCCCGGAATCGCTAAGTTAGTAAGATGATACCAGAAAAGTCACATAACAATACCTGAACTGCTATGTTAGTAAGATGATACCAGAAATGTCACATAACAATACCTGAACTGCTAGGTTAGTAAGATGATACCAGAAGTCACATAACAATTACTGCAGTGCTAAGTCAGTAAGATGATACCAGAAACCACACATCGCAATGCCGGAATTGCTAAGGCCAGAAAGCTAGTGTAATGAAACATATCTGTCAATGATTTATTCATGATATGCAAATATATTCATAGACTTTGGTCACGTGAGTCGGTGGTTCAGTATAAAAGTCTCGGTAATTTTTCCGAGCTCACAAACACATTGGAAAGCTGTTTAGACGTGCATCTGGCAAGCATAACTTTTAGAAGCATTATTTGGTAAGTAATGTAAAACCTTTCTTTAGTAGCATTTAGTCTTCTACAATAAGTTTTAAGCCATCTCACTGTTTCTCATAGTGAAACCGTTAGACTATAATTTTTAAATGTTAGTAACCCGCTGCACCCGTCAAATAGACTGAAAATTGTTTGATAGGCTAATGAAGATTCAAAACGTGCAGGTACTTATGCATATTATTGCATTTGACTTATAATCAAGTCTATTGATGTTTTTCCAATGCTTAGAAACTTCTAGAAGGTTCTTGACGTAATTCAGAAATTCTATGAAGCTTCATGCTAGATAATGTAATTTCGGAAATGCTATAACGTAATTGCAGCAATGCTATGAAGCTTGAAGCTAGATAATGCAATTTCAGAAATGCTACAATGAAATTACGGCAATGCTATGAAGCTTGACGCTAGATGATGCAATTCTGGAAATGTTATAACGGAATTCTGGCAATGCTATGAAGCTTCATGCTAGATGATGCAATTACGGAAATGCTATAACGTAATTACGGCAATGCTATGACGCTTCACGCTAGAGAATGCAATTACGGAAAGGGTTGTGTGTCAATCAGAGTCAGTCTAAGAGACTTTGTGGTGGCTTGTATTCTGTAGTGCCATATATTGCAATTGATGAGATATAAAAGACTAACTTTAATCTTTTCCAGGATAATCATCATCAGCATGGCAAAGAGGACCAGTAAAACTGACAAACCAGTAGATGAAGAATGTGAGTCAACTCCGAAACGTAAAGATGAAGAGGCTGAAGTAAGTAACAACAATTTATTGTGATTGATACATGCAGAGGTAAAATTAAAAACATACATGATTAAAGTTCTTGTCTATATATATATAAATCAATGCATATGCTGTTATTAAACATATGTTTGTCTTCATTGATTAAAGACAGAATCTGAAAGTTTGAAATCTATCCTGGCTGATATTGAAGACTGGAATCATACAATCGATGAGGACACTGTAAGAACACTTTAATTTAATTTCAGTAGTTGTTTAAAATTAAAAACATTACACTGATTAAATACTTACCATTCAGAACAGCCCATTTGTGAAAGACGATCCTCAACTGCTAAGGACGATGAAACAGTTGAAGGCCAGTCTGCTCGATGTCAGCTATGTTTTGAAGAATTTGCTGAAGTAAGCTGCATCAAAATGTTGAAAAAGCTAATGTGCTACTGCCAATACTATTGCTTTACTGTTATAGTTGCTGTCGCTGGTGATTGATGTGTCTGCTGTCTGCCTAAATTTCAGGCCTGAGGATGCAGTGGTGCCGACTGCTCCAGTCCATCAAAGTTAGATTTTATGAAGATGCTGTTAAGTTTAATAAAAGATTAAGTTAAATCATTGTCTGACTTCTTTGTTTTGCATATTGGTCACTAGACAAGTCATAGTGTCTTACCGGTTTGTAATAGTCAAATGAACCCATAAAAGGTACATTGCAATTCCGGAGTTAAGTTAGTGAAAAGGACATATCGCAATACCGAAGTTGCTAAGTTAGTAAGATGATACCAGAAAAGTCACGTCACAATACCTGAAGTGCTAGGTTAGTAGGATGATAACAGAAAACACACATCACAATGCCGTAATTGCTAAGTTAGTAATATGATACCAGAAAAGTCACATAGCAACACCTGAACTGCTAAGTTAGTGAGATGATACCAGAAATGTGACATAACAATACCTGAACTGCTAAGTTAGTAAGATGATACCAGAAATGTCACATAACACTACCTGGACTGCTAGGTTAGTCAGATGATACCAGAAAAGTCACATCGCAATTCCTAAAGTGCTAAGTTAGTGAGATGATACCAGAAATGTCACATAACAATACCTGAACCGCTAAGTTAGTCAGACGATACCAGAAATGTCACATAACAATATCTAAACTGCTAAGTTAGTGAGATGATACTGGAAAAGTCACATAACAATACCTGAACTGCTAAGTTAGTGAGATGATACCAGAAAAGCCACATAACGATACCTGAACTGCAACGTTAGTAAGATGATACCAGAAAAGTCACATAGCAATACCTGAACTGCTAAGTTAGTAAGATGATACCAGAAAAGTCACATAACAATACCTGAACTGCTACGTTAGTGAGATGATACCAGAAAAGTCACATAACAATACCTGAACTGCTACGTTATTGAGATGATACCAGAAAAGTCACATAACAACACCTGAAGTGCTAGGTTAATATGATGATACCAGAAAACACATCACAATGCCGTAATTGCTAGGTTAGTAATATGATAACAGAATTGTCACATCGCAATTACTAAAGTGCTAAGTTAGTAAGATGATACCAGAAAAGTCACGTCACAATACTGGAATTGCTAGATTAGTAAGATGATACCAGAAATGTCACGCCGCAGTTCCGGGATTGCTAAGTTAGTAAGATGATACCAGAAAAGTCACGTCACAATGCCGTAATTGATAAGTTAGTAAGATGATACCAGAAAACACACGTCACAATTCTGACGTTGCTAAGTTAGTCAAACCGGAAAACGCACGTTTCCGGAAATATCACTAACAAAGTTGGTTTTGTAATATTAAAAACATTGTAGAAATTTTTTGGTCAGGTCTGCACTGATGATGCTGCACGTGCTTCATCAGGCATCCGTCTAGTATGTCTCCACCGAGTTTCAGACCTGCAGCTCGTACGGCTGGGCCGTTACTGCCCCTCATGTTCGTTTGCGGCCTACTCTCTCATATGTCCCCATTGACTTGCATTGCCCAACTTAGCAAATTCTACAGCCCACTATAGCTCTTTGGTAAGTGCTGCGTTCATGAGGCTTGGCACACTTATTCATACGTATACCTAGTTTGTGCAGGCCGAATTTCAGACCTCTAGCTCGTACGGCTCAGCCGTGACGCCCCCACATGTTAGTTTGAGGCCTAGTGAAAAAAGTGCAGCCACTAATGATAAAATATGCGTTGGTTTCAAATTAAGGAGGCATAATTTTAATGAACATGTATAGATTACATTTAGGAGCAGACTGTCTAGTATCAGGAGCACTTTTAATCATTTTCCTAGGTCACTGCTACCTGAAGTTATGGCCTGTCTAATGAGAGGTGTGGTGTCTCCATTCACTTAACATTGCCTACCATAGCAAATTCAAGAGGTCACTGTAGGCCTTTCGTAAGGGTCACATTCATAAAACTTGGCAGACTTTATCCAGAGCTGATCTACTTTATGCATGCCAAAGGTCAGATGTGTAGGTCATACGGTTCGGCCGTGACGCCCCCTAATGTTAGTTTGAGGCCTAGTAAGACGGGAAAACACTTAGTACTTCCGACATTGCTAAGTTAGTGAGATGATACCAGAAATGTCACATAACAATAACTGAACTTCTAAGTAAGTAGGATGATACCAGAAAACAAACATCACAATGCCGTAATTGCTAAGTTAGTAATATGATACCAGAAAAGTCACATAACAATTCCTAATCTGCTAAGTTAGTAAGATGATACCAGAAAAGTCACGTCACAAGACCTGAAGTGCTAAGTTAGTAGGATGATACCAGAAACCACACATCGCAATCCCGGAATCGCTAAGTTAGTAAGATGATACCAGAAAAGTCACATAACAATTACTAAAGTGCTAAGTTAGAAAGATGATACCAGAAAAGTCATATAGCAATACCTTAATTGCTAAGTTAGTGAGATGATACCAGAAATGTCACATAACAGTACCTGAACTGCTATGTTAGTAAGATGATACCAGAAAAGTCACATAACAATTCCTAAACTGCTATGTTAGTAAGATGATACCAGAAACCACACATCGCAATTCCGAAATTGCTACGGCCAGAAAGTTAGTGTAATGAAACATATCTGTCAATGATTTATTCATGATATGCAAATATATTTATAGACTTTGGTCACGTGAGTCGGTGGTTCAGTATAAAAGTCTCGGTAATTTTTTACGAGCTCACAAACACATTGTAAAGCTGTTTAGACGTGCATCTGGCAAGCATAACTTTTAGAAGCATTATTTGGTAAGTAATGTAAAACCTTTCTTTAGTAGCATTTAGTCTTCTACAATAAGTTTTAAGCCATCTCACTGCTTTTTCATAGTGAAACCGTTAGACTATAATTTTTGAATGTTAGTAACCCGCTGCACCCGTCAAATAACGGTGACTGAAAATTGTTTGATAGGCTAATGAAGATTAAAAACGTGCAAGTACTTATGCATATTATTGCATTTGACTTATAATCAAGTCTGTTGATGTTTTTCCAGTGCTTAGAAACTTCTAGAAGGTTCGTAATTCGGAAATGCTATGAAGCTTAATGCTAGATAATGTAATTTCGGAAATGCTATAATGTAATTGCAGCAATTTCAGAAATGCTACAATGAAATTACGGCAATGCTATGAAGCTTGACGCTAGATGATGCAATTCTGGAAATGCTATAATGTAATTCCGGCAATGCTATGAAGCTTCATGCATCTTTTCCAGGATAATCATCACCATGGCAGAAAGGACTGACAAAACCAGCGATGAAACTGCGTCAGCTGAGAACACGAAAAATGAAGAGGCTGAAGTAAGTAAAACCAATTTATTGTCACAGATACATACACAGATAAAACTAAAAACATACATAATTAAAGTTTTCGGCAACCATTACAATACCTTAACAATATCTGTGAGATTATGAAAAGGCAAGCTGGTGAGGCATTGCATGCACAGAAAAACACATATACATGTATATTTCTTGACATGTATGTTGTTAATTATAAGTTTGTCTTAATTTGTTGAAGCTACTGGAAGAAAAATTGAAATTAATCCTGGCTGATGTTGAAGTCTGGAATGAAAAATTCAATGAGTTCACTGTAAGAACACTTTCATTTGATTTCATTGGTTGTTCAAAATTAAAAACATGAAGCTGATGAAATACTTACCTTTCAGATCTCCATGCCTGTGCGAGACAATCTTCTCCTGCTAGATATGTTGAATGAGATGAAGATGACCTTAAACAATATGTGTACATTAGTGAAGTCATTCTTTAAGTAAGTTGTATCATAACTTTGAAAAAGGTAATGTGCTACTGCCACTACTATTTACTGTTATGTTTGCTGTTGATTGATGTTTGTCATCTGTCTATTTAAATTTCAGGGCTGAGGATGCATCCGTGGCGACTCCACGAACCGCTCAACGTCGGATGTAATTTAAAATGTTGTTTTTTTTTCTTTTTTAAAAATGTTAAGTTTAATAAAGGCTTGTTGAGTTTCATCAGTGATTGACTTTGTCATTCACGTTAATGACGTGTCGCAAATCCGGAATTGCTAGGTAACAGTTCTGAACACAACCTTAATTAATCTGAACTGCACCATATGGTACCGGAAAAGTCACATAATACCTTAATTGCTACGTTAGTAAGATGATACCAGAAAAGTCACATGACAATACCTGCATTGCTAACTTAATTAGATGGTACCAGAGAAGTCACATCACAGTTCCTGAACTGCTAAGTTAGTAAGATGATAGCAGAAAAGTCACGTCACAATACCTGAAGTGCTAAGTTAGTAGGATGATACCAGAAATGTGACACATCAATACCTGAACTGCTAAGTTAGTGAGATGATACCAGAAAAGTCACATAACAATACCTGGAGTGCTACGTTAGTAAGATGATACCAGAAATGTCACATAACAATACCTGAACTGCTACGTTATTGAGATGATACCAGAAAAGTCACATAACAACACCTGAAGTGCTAGGTTAATATGATGACACCAGAAAACACACATCACAATGCCGTAATTGCTAGGTTAGTAATATGATAACAGAATTGTCACATACCAGAAATGTCACATAACAATACCTGAACTGCTATGTTAGTGAGATGATACCAGAAATGTCACATAACAATACCTGAACTGCTACGTTAGTGAGATGATACCAGAAATGTCACATAACAGTACCTGAACTGCTACGTTAGTGAGATGATACCAGAAATGTGACATAACAATGCTGGCATTGCTAAGTTAGTAATATGATACCAGAAATGTGACATAACAATGCTGTAATCGCTAAGTTAGTAATATAATACCAGAAATGTCACATAACAATACCTGAACTGCTATGTTAGTAAGATGATAGCAGAAAAGTCACATAACAATTCCTAATCTGCTACGTTAGTAAGATGATACCAGAAACCACACATCGCAATTCCGAAATTGCTAAGGCCAGAAAGTTAGTGCAATGAAACATATCTGTCAATGATTTATTCATGATATGCAAATATATTCATAGACTTTGGTCACGTGAGTCGGTGGTTCAGTATAAAAGTCTCGGTAATTTTTCCGAGCTCACAAACACATTGGAAAGCTGTTTAGACGTGCATCTGGCAAGCATAACTTTTAGAAGCATTATTTGGTAAGTAATGTAAAACCTTTCTTTAGTAGCATTTAGTCTTCTACAATAAGTTTTAAGCCATCTCACTGTTTCTCATAGTGAAACCGTTAGACTATAATTTTTAAATGTTAGTAACCCGCTGCACCCGTCAAATAGACTGAAATTTGTTTGATAGGCTAATGAAGATTCAAAACGTGCAGGTACTTATGCATATTATTGCATTTGACTTATAATCAAGTCTATTGATGTTTTTCCAATGCTTAGAAACTTCTAGAAGGTTCTTGACGTAATTCAGAAATTCTATGAAGCTTCATGCTAGATAATGTAATTTCGGAAATGCTATAACGTAATTGCAGCAATGCTATGAAGCTTGACGCTTGATGATGCAATCCCGGAAATGTTATAACGTAATTCTGGCAATGCTATGAAGCTTCATGCTAGATGATGCAATTACGGAAATGCTATAACGTAATTACGGCAATGCTATGACGCTTCACGCTAGAGAATGCAATTACGGAAAGGGTTGTGTGTCAATCAGAGTCAGTCTAAGAGACTTTGCGGTGGCTTGTATTCTGTAGTGCCATATATTGCAATTGATGAGATATAAAAGACTAACTTTAATCTTTTCCAGGATAATCATTGTCATCATGGAAAAGACAACCAATAAGACTGACAAACCAGGAAATGAAGAAAGTGCGTCAGCTCAGAACCCCATAAATGAAGATGCTAAAGTAAGTAACAACAGTTTATTGTCATGGACAATTACATAGATAAAACTAAAAACATATATCATTATATATCTTGTCATAACATCACATTACCTTGAGAATATCTCTGAGATTATGAAAAGGCAAGTTGGTTGAGGTATTGCACAGAAACCAAAATAAATATATATTTATATCAATGCATATGTTTATTATCATCTTAGTGATAAAGATGTTTGTCCTGATTTAAAGAAGGCAGCGTTTGAATCCTTGAACTGCATCCTGGCTGATACTGAAGCCTGGATCCGTGCAATCGATGAGAGCTTTGTAAGAATACTTTCATTTAATTTCATTAGTTGTTCAAAAATTAAAAACATGAAACTGATTAAATACTTACCTTTTAGATCTGCCCATTTGTGAAAGAAGATCCTCCCCTGCTAGCGGCGCTGACACAGTTGAAAATCAATCTGCTCGATATCGGCGATATTTTGAAGACATTTCCAAAGTAAGCTGCATCGAGACATTGAAAAAGTTAATGTGCTACTGCCACTACTATTACTTAATGTTATGGTTGCTGTCACTGGTGATTGATGTTTGCTGTCTGTCTGTCTAAATTTCAGGCATGACGATGCATCCGGGCGAACTGCTTGAGTCCCTACACATCAACATGTTTTATTTTCAGTTGTGATTAATAAAAGTTACTTAGGTTTCATCATTGTCTGACTTTTTGATTTTCCATAATGCTTACTGATAATGTCTTATTGGTCATGTTAATGTTTCATAATTACATCAGTGTTATTAGCAATACCTGAATTGCTAAGGTAGTAAGATGATACCAGAAACCACACATCACGGTTCCAAAATCACTAAGTTTGTTAGATGATACCACAAAAGTCACATAACAATTCCGAATCTGCTACGTTAGTAAGATGGTACCAGAAAAGTCACATAACAATACCTAAACTGCTACGTTAGTAAGATGATACCAGAAAACACACATCACAATTCCGGAATTGCTAAGCTAGTAAGATGATACCAGAAAAGTCACATAACAATACCTGAATTGCTAAGTTAGTAAGATGATACCAGAAAAGTCACGTCACAATACCTGAATTGCTAAGTTAGTAAGATGATAACAGAAAAGTCACATAACAATTCCTAATCTGCTAAATTAGTAAGATGATACCAGAAAAGCCACATAACAATACCTGGATTGCTAAGTTAGTAAGATAATAACAGAAAAGTCACATAACAATTCCTAATCTGCTAAATTAGTAAGATGATACCAGAAAAGCCACATAACAATACCTGGATTGCTAAGTTAGTAAGATGATACCAGAAACGTCATGTCACAATGCCGTAATTGCTAGGTTAGTAATATGATACCAGAAAAGACACATCGCAATTCCTAAAGTGCTAAGTTAGTAAGATGATAACAGAAAAGACACATCGCAATTCCTAAAGTGCTAGGTTAGTAATATGATACCAGAAACGTCACATAGCAATACCTGAATTGCTAAGTTAGTAAGATGATTCCAGAAACCACACATCACAGTTCCGAAATCGCTAAGTTAGTAAGATGATATCAGAAAAGTCACATAACAATTCCTAATCTGCTAGGTTAGTAATATGATATCAGAAAAGTCACGTCACAGTACCGGAAGTGCTAGGTTAGTAGGATGATACCAGAAAAGTCACGTCACAATACCTGAAGTGCTAGGTTAGTAGGATGATAACAGAAAACACACATCACAATGCCGTAATTGCTAAGTTAGTAATATGGTACCAGAAAAGCCACATCGCAATCCCTAAAGTGCTAAGTTAGTAAGATGATACCAGAAAAGTCACGTCACAGTACCGGAATTGCTAGATTAGTAAGATGGTACCAGAAAAGTCACATAGCAATACCTGAATTGCTAAGTTAGTGAGATGATACCAGAAAAGTCACATAACAATTCCTACAGTGCTAAGTTAGTAAGATGATACCAGAAATGTGACATAACAATACCTGAACTGCTATGTTAGTGAGATGATACCAGAAAAGTCACATAACAATACCTGAACTGCTACGTTAGTAAGATGGTACCAGAAAAGTCACATAGCAATACCTGAAATGCTACGTTAGTAAGATGATACCAGAAAAGTCACGACACAATACCTGAAGTGCTAAGTTAGTAGGATGATACCAGAAACCACACATCGCAATCCCGGAATCGCTAAGTTAGTAAGATGATACCAGAAAAGTCACATAACAATACCTGAACTGCTATGTTAGTAAGATGATACCAGAAATGTCACATAACAATACCTGAACTGCTAGGTTAGTAAGATGATACCAGAAGTCACATAACAATTACTGCAGTGCTAAGTCAGTAAGATGATACCAGAAACCACACATCGCAATGCCGGAATTGCTAAGGCCAGAAAGCTAGTGTAATGAAACATATCTGTCAATGATTTATTCATGATATGCAAATATATTCATAGACTTTGGTCACGTGAGTCGGTGGTTCAGTATAAAAGTCTCGGTAATTTTTCCGAGCTCACAAACACATTGGAAAGCTGTTTAGACGTGCATCTGGCAAGCATAACTTTTAGAAGCATTATTTGGTAAGTAATGTAAAACCTTTCTTTAGTAGCATTTAGTCTTCTACAATAAGTTTTAAGCCATCTCACTGTTTCTCATAGTGAAACCGTTAGACTATAATTTTTAAATGTTAGTAACCCGCTGCACCCGTCAAATAGACTGAAAATTGTTTGATAGGCTAATGAAGATTCAAAACGTGCAGGTACTTATGCATATTATTGCATTTGACTTATAATCAAGTCTATTGATGTTTTTCCAATGCTTAGAAACTTCTAGAAGGTTCTTGACGTAATTCAGAAATTCTATGAAGCTTCATGCTAGATAATGTAATTTCGGAAATGCTATAACGTAATTGCAGCAATGCTATGAAGCTTGACGCTTGATGATGCAATCCCGGAAATGTTATAACGTAATTCTGGCAATGCTATGAAGCTTCATGCTAGATGATGCAATTACGGAAATGCTATAACGTAATTACGGCAATGCTATGACGCTTCACGCTAGAGAATGCAATTACGGAAAGGGTTGTGTGTCAATCAGAGTCAGTCTAAGAGACTTTGCGGTGGCTTGTATTCTGTAGTGCCATATATTGCAATTGATGAGATATAAAAGACTAACTTTAATCTTTTCCAGGATAATCATTGTCATCATGGAAAAGACAACCAATAAGACTGACAAACCAGGAAATGAAGAAAGTGCGTCAGCTCAGAACCCCATAAATGAAGATGCTAAAGTAAGTAACAACAGTTTATTGTCATGGACAATTACATAGATAAAACTAAAAACATATATCATTATATATCTTGTCATAACATCACATTACCTTGAGAATATCTCTGAGATTATGAAAAGGCAAGTTGGTTGAGGTATTGCACAGAAACCAAAATAAATATATATTTATATCAATGCATATGTTTATTATCATCTTAGTGATAAAGATGTTTGTCCTGATTTAAAGAAGGCAGCGTTTGAATCCTTGAACTGCATCCTGGCTGATACTGAAGCCTGGATCCGTGCAATCGATGAGAGCTTTGTAAGAATACTTTCATTTAATTTCATTAGTTGTTCAAAAATTAAAAACATGAAACTGATTAAATACTTACCTTTTAGATCTGCCCATTTGTGAAAGAAGATCCTCCCCTGCTAGCGGCGCTGACACAGTTGAAAATCAATCTGCTCGATATCGGCGATATTTTGAAGACATTTCCAAAGTAAGCTGCATCGAGACATTGAAAAAGTTAATGTGCTACTGCCACTACTATTACTTAATGTTATGGTTGCTGTCACTGGTGATTGATGTTTGCTGTCTGTCTGTCTAAATTTCAGGCATGACGATGCATCCGGGCGAACTGCTTGAGTCCCTACACATCAACATGTTTTATTTTCAGTTGTGATTAATAAAAGTTACTTAGGTTTCATCATTGTCTGACTTTTTGATTTTCCATAATGCTTACTGATAATGTCTTATTGGTCATGTTAATGTTTCATAATTACATCAGTGTTATTAGCAATACCTGAATTGCTAAGGTAGTAAGATGATACCAGAAACCACACATCACGGTTCCAAAATCACTAAGTTTGTTAGATGATACCACAAAAGTCACATAACAATTCCGAATCTGCTACGTTAGTAAGATGGTACCAGAAAAGTCACATAACAATACCTAAACTGCTACGTTAGTAAGATGATACCAGAAAACACACATCACAATTCCGGAATTGCTAAGCTAGTAAGATGATACCAGAAAAGTCACATAACAATACCTGAATTGCTAAGTTAGTAAGATGATACCAGAAAAGTCACGTCACAATACCTGAATTGCTAAGTTAGTAAGATGATAACAGAAAAGTCACATAACAATTCCTAATCTGCTAAATTAGTAAGATGATACCAGAAAAGCCACATAACAATACCTGGATTGCTAAGTTAGTAAGATAATAACAGAAAAGTCACATAACAATTCCTAATCTGCTAAATTAGTAAGATGATACCAGAAAAGCCACATAACAATACCTGGATTGCTAAGTTAGTAAGATGATACCAGAAACGTCATGTCACAATGCCGTAATTGCTAGGTTAGTAATATGATACCAGAAAAGACACATCGCAATTCCTAAAGTGCTAAGTTAGTAAGATGATAACAGAAAAGACACATCGCAATTCCTAAAGTGCTAGGTTAGTAATATGATACCAGAAACGTCACATAGCAATACCTGAATTGCTAAGTTAGTAAGATGATTCCAGAAACCACACATCACAGTTCCGAAATCGCTAAGTTAGTAAGATGATATCAGAAAAGTCACATAACAATTCCTAATCTGCTAGGTTAGTAATATGATATCAGAAAAGTCACGTCACAGTACCGGAAGTGCTAGGTTAGTAGGATGATACCAGAAAAGTCACGTCACAATACCTGAAGTGCTAGGTTAGTAGGATGATAACAGAAAACACACATCACAATGCCGTAATTGCTAAGTTAGTAATATGGTACCAGAAAAGCCACATCGCAATCCCTAAAGTGCTAAGTTAGTAAGATGATACCAGAAAAGTCACGTCACAGTACCGGAATTGCTAGATTAGTAAGATGGTACCAGAAAAGTCACATAGCAATACCTGAATTGCTAAGTTAGTGAGATGATACCAGAAAAGTCACATAACAATTCCTACAGTGCTAAGTTAGTAAGATGATACCAGAAATGTGACATAACAATACCTGAACTGCTATGTTAGTGAGATGATACCAGAAAAGTCACATAACAATACCTGAACTGCTACGTTAGTAAGATGGTACCAGAAAAGTCACATAGCAATACCTGAAATGCTACGTTAGTAAGATGATACCAGAAAAGTCACGACACAATACCTGAAGTGCTAAGTTAGTAGGATGATACCAGAAACCACACATCGCAATCCCGGAATCGCTAAGTTAGTAAGATGATACCAGAAAAGTCACATAACAATACCTGAACTGCTATGTTAGTAAGATGATACCAGAAATGTCACATAACAATACCTGAACTGCTAGGTTAGTAAGATGATACCAGAAGTCACATAACAATTACTGCAGTGCTAAGTCAGTAAGATGATACCAGAAACCACACATCGCAATGCCGGAATTGCTAAGGCCAGAAAGCTAGTGTAATGAAACATATCTGTCAATGATTTATTCATGATATGCAAATATATTCATAGACTTTGGTCACGTGAGTCGGTGGTTCAGTATAAAAGTCTCGGTAATTTTTCCGAGCTCACAAACACATTGGAAAGCTGTTTAGACGTGCATCTGGCAAGCATAACTTTTAGAAGCATTATTTGGTAAGTAATGTAAAACCTTTCTTTAGTAGCATTTAGTCTTCTACAATAAGTTTTAAGCCATCTCACTGTTTCTCATAGTGAAACCGTTAGACTATAATTTTTAAATGTTAGTAACCCGCTGCACCCGTCAAATAGACTGAAAATTGTTTGATAGGCTAATGAAGATTCAAAACGTGCAGGTACTTATGCATATTATTGCATTTGACTTATAATCAAGTCTATTGATGTTTTTCCAATGCTTAGAAACTTCTAGAAGGTTCTTGACGTAATTCAGAAATTCTATGAAGCTTCATGCTAGATAATGTAATTTCGGAAATGCTATAACGTAATTGCAGCAATGCTATGAAGCTTGAAGCTAGATAATGCAATTTCAGAAATGCTACAATGAAATTACGGCAATGCTATGAAGCTTGACGCTAGATGATGCAATTCTGGAAATGTTATAACGGAATTCTGGCAATGCTATGAAGCTTCATGCTAGATGATGCAATTACGGAAATGCTATAACGTAATTACGGCAATGCTATGACGCTTCACGCTAGAGAATGCAATTACGGAAAGGGTTGTGTCAATCAGAGTCAGTCTAAGAGACTTTGTGGTGGCTTGTATTCTGTAGTGCCATATATTGCAATTGATGAGATATAAAAGACTAGCTTTAATCTTTTCCAGGATAATCATCTTCATAATGGCAAGAATGATGGACAAGTCAAACGACCCAGAGAATCAAAAAACTGAGTCATCTTACAGCAAAATAATTGATGAAGCTGACGTAAGTAACAGTAATTTTTTGTCATAGATAAATATATCGGTAAAACTAAAGGCATACATTATTAAAGTTCTTGTCATACCATCACAATACCTTGAGAATATATGCGAGATTATGAAAAGGCAAGCTGGTGAGGCATTGCACACATAAATATGTAATTGCATATATATATATGCTGTTTTTAAACATATGTTTATCCTGATTCATTGAAGGCAGCAACTGTAATGTTGCATCTGAAGTCCATCCTGGCTGATATTGAAGACTGGAATCGAGATATCGATAAGGACATTGTAAGAGCAATTTAATTTCATTTCATTAGTTGCTCAAAATTAAAAACGTGAAACTGATTAATGACGTACCTTTCAGATCTGCCCATTTGTGAAAGGTGATCCTCTCATGCTAGAGGCGATGAAACTGTTGAAGGCCAGCCTGCTTGAAGTCAGCGATATTCTGAAGAAGATGCTAAAGTAAGCTGCATCAAAACATTGAAATAGCTATTGTGCTACTGTCACTACTATTACTTCACTGTTATAGTTGCTGTCATTGGTAATTGATGTTTTTCTGCTGTCTGTTTAAATTTTAGGCCTGAGGATGCACCAACTGCCAAAGTCCCTCGACATCGGATTTAATCAAGATGTTAAATTTAATAAAAGGTTGTTGAGTTTCATCAGTGTCTGACTTTATTTTTCATACTGGTCACTAGGCAAGTGGTAATGTCTTACTGGTTTGTAATCTTAGATTATACACCTCACATTAACAATTTTGAACTGCATCATTAATGATCAGTCATGTTAAATTAAAAATTGCATTTGCAGTTCGTAATTCTGAATGTGCACCTACAGCTTAATAACATGTCACAAATCAGAAATTGCTATGTTTAAGATAACAGAAAACACATGACATAGTTATGAAGTTGCTAAGTTACTGTAATGAAACCAAATGTTGAATTGCTAAGTTAATGAGACAAAACCAGTAAAGACACGTCGCAGGTCCTGAATTGCTAAGTTAATAACACAAAACCGGAATTGCTAAGTTAGTCTAATGAAGCCAGAAAACACACAGTGCAATCACGGCATTGCTAAGTTAGTAAGATGATACCAGAGAAGCCACATAACAATTCCTAATCTGCTACCAGAAAAGTCACATAGCAATATCTGAATTGCTAAGTTAGTAAGATGATACCAGAAAAGTCACATAACAGTACCAGAATTGCTAAGTTAGTAAGATGATACCAGAAAAGTCTCATAACAGTACCAGAATTGCTACGTTAGTAAAATGATACCAGAAAAGTCACATAACAATTCCTAATCTGCTAAATTAGTAAGATGATACCAGAAAAGTCACATAACAATTCCTAATCTGCTAAGTTAGTAAGATGATACCAGAAAAGTCACATAACAATACCTGAATTACTAGGTTAGTAAGATGATACCAGAAAAGTCACATAGCAATTCCTACATTGCTAGGTTAGTAAGATGATACCAGAAAAGTCACATAACAATTCCTAATCTGCTACGTTAGTAAGATAGTACCAGAAAAGCAACATAGCAATACCTGAATTGCTATGTTAGTGAGATGATACCAGAAAAGGCACATAACAATTTCTAATCTGCTATGTTAGTAAGATGATACCAGAAAAGTCACATAACAATCCCTAAAGTGCTAAGTTAGTAAGATGGTACCAGAAAAGTAACATAGCAACACCTGAATTGCTAAGGTAGTAAGATGATACCAGAAAAGTCACATAACAGTACCAGAATTGCTACGTTAGTAAGATGATAACAGAAACCACACATCGCAATTACGGAATTGCTAAGGCCGGAAAGTTAGTGTAATGAAACATATCTGTCAATGCTTTATTCATGATATGCAAATATATTCATAGACTTTGGTCACGTGAGTCGGTGGTTCAGTATAAAAGTCTCGGTAATTTTTTACGAGCTCACAAACACATTGGAAAGCTGTTTAGACGTGCATCTGGCAAGCATAACTTTTAGAAGCATTATTTGGTAAGTAATGTAAAACCTTTCTTTAGTAGCATTTAGTCTTCTACAATAAGTTTTAAGCCATCTCACTGTTTCTCATAGTGAAACCGTTAGACTATAGTTTTTAAATGTTAGTAACCCGCTGCACCCGTCAAATAGACTGAAAATTGTTTGATAGGCTAATGAAGATTTTAAAATTATTGCATTTGACTTATAATCAAGTCTATTGATGTTTTTCCAATGCTTAGAAACTTCTAGAAGGTTCTTGACGTAATTCGGAAATTCTATGAAGCTTCATGCTAGATAATGTAATTTCAGAAATGATATAACGTAATTGCAGCAATGCTATGAAGCTTGAAGCTAGATAATGCAAATTCAGAAATGCTACAATGAAATTACGGCAATGCTATGAAGCTTGACGCTAAATGATGCAATTCTGGAAATGTTATAACGGAATTCTGGCAATGCTATGAAGCTTCATGCTAGATGATGCAATTACGGATATGCTATAACGTAATTACGGCAATGCTATGACGCTTCACGCTAGACAATGCAATTACGGAAAGGGTTGCGTGTCAGAGTCAGTCTAAGAGACTTTGTGGTGGCTTGTATTCTGTAGTGCCATATATTGCAATTGATGAGATATAAAAGACTAACTTTAATCTTTTCCAGGATAATCATCATCAGCATGGCAAAGAGGACCAGTAAAACTGACAAACCAGTAGATGAAGAATGTGAGTCAACTCCGAAACGTAAAGATGAAGAGGCTGAAGTAAGTAACAATTTATTGTGATTGATACATGCAGAGGTAAAACTAAAAACATACATGATTAAAGTTCTTGTCTATATATATATATAAATCAATGCATATGCTGTTATTAAACATATGTTTGTCTTCATTGATTAAAGACAGAATCTGAAAGTTTGAAATCTATCCTGGCTGATATTGAAGACTGGAATCATACAATCGATGAGGACACTGTAAGAACACTTTAATTTAATTTCAGTAGTTTAAAATTAAAAACATTACACTGATTAAATACTTACCTTTCAGAACAGCCCATTTGTGATAGACGATCCTCTCCTGCTAGGGACGATGAAACAGTTGAAGGCCAGTCTGCTCGATGTCAGCTATGTTTTGAAGAATTTGCTGAAGTAAGCTGCATCAAAATGTTGAAAAAGCTAATGTGCTACTGCCACTACTATTGCTTTACTGTTATAGTTGCTGTCACTGGTGATTGATGTTTGCTGTCTGTCTGTCTAAATTTCAGGCATGACGATACATCCGGGCCAACTGCTTGAGTCCCTACACATCAAAATGTTTTTTTCAGTTGTGATTGATAAAAGTTACTTAGGTTTCATCAGTGTCTGACTTTTTGATTTTCCATAATGCTTACTGATAATGTCTTATTGGTCATGTTAATGTTTCATAATTACATCAGTGTTATTAGCAATACCTGAATTGCTAAGTTAGTAAGATGATACCAGAAAAGTCACGTCACAGTACCGGAATTGCTAGATTAGTAAGATGATACCAGAAATGTCACGTCACAGTTCCGGGATTGCTAGGTTAGTAAGATGATACCAGAAACGTCACATAGCAATACCTGAATTGCTAAGTTAGTAAGATGATACCAGAAAAGTCACATAACAATTCCTAATCTGCTAAATTAGTAAGATGGTACCAGAAAAGACACATAGCAATACCTGAATTGCTAAATTAGTAATATGATACCAGAAAAGTCACATAGCAATACCTGAATTGCTAAATTAGTAATATGATACCAGAAAAGTCACATAACAATTCCTAATCTGCTAAATTAGTAAGATGGTACCAGAAAAGACACATAGCAATACCTGAATTGCTAAATTAGTAATATGATACCAGAAAAGTCACATAGCAATACCTGAATTGCTAAATTAGTAATATGATACCAGAAAAGTCATGTAGCAATACCTGAATTGCTAAGTTACTAAGATGATACCAGAAACCACACATCACAATTCCGGAATTGGTAAGTTAGTAAAACGATACCAGAAAAGTCACATAGCAATACCTGAAGTGCTAAGTTAGTAAGATCACATTTATTAATTTGCTTTGTAAGTTTGTGATTTTGCATTAGTTTTGCTATAACAAATGACAACTTGACCACAAATTACACAACAAAAGCCTTTATTTAAACAATGCATTGCAATTAAGTCAAAATAATGGTGGCTTGACTTTAAACAAAATAGTAGTTTTGTACATTTAAGAAAAATAGCCTTTATTTAAACTAAGGAAATCTGTTCTCAAATAAAAATGATGGCAGCTTGACATTAAACAGGAATAGCAGTTTTGTACATTTAACAAAAATAGCCTTTATTTAAACAAAAGATGTCTGTTCTCAAATCAAAATGACGGCAGCTTGGCTTTAAACAGAAATGCAGGTTTTTAAAATTTAGGTACAAAAGTCCTTATTTTAATAAATCAATTTTCTAGGTCAAAACAATGCCACCTTTGCTTTAAAATAACAAGTTTTATTAAATTTAACAAAAGTTTTTATTTAAACAATACAAATCTGTTTCTTAATCAAAATAATGCCACCTTTACTTTAAAACAAAAGTTTTTTTTTAATTGAAACACCTACTGCCACTTAAGAGTTCTGGAGACATCTTAATCATCATCGCTCATGGTCATTGCATCTTGTCTGAAAAACAAAAACAATGACAAGAACCATGATGTAATAATTGCACTAATTGTTTCTAAATGTTAAATGTTAGTGGATTACCGTTGCAGGAGCTGGACTAAGCTCCTAAAGTTGTCAATGGTCAACCGTAATACTTTGCATGATAGTAGCAACTGGGTGTTTTTCATCAAAGTACTGTTTATCTGAAAAAACAGCATTAGGTTATGTTACTGTTTTGGTCAGGATGCATGAAGTTATATGCAATAGTCTTCCTGTTAGTGTAGCACAAGCTAAAACCATGGGTTCCTTTAAATCAGAGCTAGATAAGATTTTGTCAACTGTGAGCTATTAGTTAAGTTATCCCCAAACAACCTTTGACGGGCTGAATAGCCCACACTTGTCTGTCGTTTTTTATGTTCTTATGTACTGTTCATAAGTATGAACAATTAAAGTGACAAAGCATACTTACGATTTGTGTCGTAATTTTCTGATTCCAATAACTGCTAAATTTCTCCCTCACCATGGCCTTTAGTGATTCAGGATATACAAGCCGTCTTCTACATCTTAATCTCTGAAATATAACACAGGCAGCATGTCTTTGATAATAACATACATGATTTCTATATATCAGACCTATTAAAAGAAAATTTCAAACCTCACCCTTCCATCTATGTCCTCAACATATTTCGGAAGTGGACTGAGAACCTGTCACAAGAATGTTAACAGAGATTATAATTTTTGTATAGGTAAGATACTGCAGTCAACAGAGATCAAGGTATTGGTGAGACTTACCTTTGGGCTATCTTCCTCTTCCTCGTCATCGTCCAAAACAAAGTTGAAATCAATGTTCTCTTCCTCCTCATTTTCACCACCTTCCTCATCTTTCTCCATTTCCTCTAGATCTTCTTCCTCATTTTCACCACCTTCCTCATCATCTTTCTCCATTTCCTCTAGATCTTCCTCATTTTCACCACCTTCCTCCTCATCATTCTCCATTTCCTCTAGATCTTCCTCCCCTTCTCCCTCTTCTTGTGTCACCTCAACCACTTCTTCCCCAAAATCAACAGGTATGTAGACAATACTATCTGGAAAGAAACATTATGTTAGTGTCATGATTACTATTTGTACTTTAATCTGTAGCTGACAACTACCTGTTTCTTGCTGAGGTTCACATGCAGGGTCTTCCTCCAAAATGTGACTGGGCAGTAGGACTGGCGAAACACCAACTGCCCCCTCCTGGTCATCGTCATCAGAAGACAACACCTGGGGTCTCAGCCTCTTGTAAGGTGTACTGGTTTTCAATGCCTTACTTTTACCAATACCTAAGGCCTCATTCACAAAAGCACGACCCCGTTGCAGATCGTTCACTTCCAGTTCGGCGACATAAAACTTATCTGCTGTTGTAAGACTGTGACACATAATTTGGGCCACTAGTCTGCGCTGGTCATCAGGTAGGTTTCTCTGTGCCTGCAGACAAGATACATGATCTGATGACTAGCGCTAGAGAAGTTAGTAAGATGAAACCAGAACACAAATTTTCAATCAGAAATCACTTAGTAGGACGAAGCCAGAAAAATATGTTGCAAATCCGGAATTGCTAAGTTAGCAAGATGAAGCCAGAAAACAAAAACATCAAATCAGAAATTGCTAAGTAACTAGGACAAAGCCAGATAAATCATGTCGCAAATCCGGGATCGCTAAGTTAATAAGACAAAACCAGATAAGACATGTCGCAAATCCGGAATTGCTAAGTTAATAAGACAAAACCAGAAAAGACATGTTGCAGATCCAGAATTGCTAAGTTAAGACAAAACCAGAAAAGATGTCATAAATTAATAATCTATCATACACTAAGCACATCACTATTGCTTTAAATTTAGACTTACACAGGTCGCAACGGCAGAGCGAATCTCTGTGACGCTGAAGCCCCTGCACATCCCACAATCCAGGCATGTTTTTCTCACAAGCTCGCAGAGCTTTTTTAGTGGCTCTCCGGAGGAGGAAAAGAAAAATGTCCCTGGATTGTGGTGGTATCCTGATAGTCTTCGTCTCATTTGCACAAACTGCTGCATCCACAAGTACTCCCTGTTGTTGAGGGCAATTTTTGCCCTCCCGAATGATCCAGACGTCTTGTGGCTGGACACCTTTAAGAATGCAACAATGTGTTACTCAGCATGGAGGCTCCCTGGGTGCCGCTAAAGGTGGCTGCCCTTTGCAGACAGCTTGCGCTACAAAGAACAAGGCAATAAAGGATATATTATTATTATTATCATTATTGAAAACCAAGCAGGTCAATTCACAACTTAACTATCCCAAAGCACATTACATTGGTGTGTCACGATCTAATAATCAGTACAATATCAATTTTTTGGTACTCACGTTGATGACATATAGATTATCTATCTCCTGGCACTCATTAAATTCAGTTAGTGTGAGGTTTACGAGCACACTCACACGGTGCCCAGTACAGATAAATATATACGTTGCCAGTGCGCCTATTGCCTCGTTTCTTGTGTTTATGCAACTGGGGTCTTCAGATAGTTCATCTGTGAGCAAAACATATTAAGGCATTTACAAGACTTTTTCAAGAATCCTTATGCATTACAACTACATTTTTTTAAAAAGTGATCAGTGGTCATTGTTAACAAGCCACAGCACACAGTGCACACCAAAATGTATCCTCTGCATTTAACAAATATGTGACATCGTGACATTGCAGGGGGCAGCTAATTCAGCAAATGTAGCCCCCCACTACCAGAAATTATGCAGTTGAGATTTCCACATTTCAGCAATTTGCATTTCTTACCAAGAAATTCTGGAATTCGGCCCCGTAGTGTCGTGATTAGCTCACGCAGGTCGTTTCTGGTAGGCATCTTCCTTGTTTTGAGCTCTTTAACATGTTGCCGGTGCCCTACTATCTTTTTTGCTAGGGAATGTTTCTGCATTTTTAAATGCCTCAACAGACCCTCTAAAATTTTTTGGCCAAGCCGTACAGAGCTTGGCCGTCTCTCAATTAGAAATTCAAAAAACTTGCAAACGGAAATGAGATAATTTTTGCAGGTCGTGACTTTAAATTTTTCTGTCAAAACCTTCACCCAATCATTTAATTTGCTTGGTTCATTCAGGAATTTCAAGTGAGCAGGTGCTGTGTCAGATGAAGAGCCCCACATAAACTGAATGAAGCTCTTTATGTAACCCAGTTCCTGCTTCTTGTTTTCACCTTTTTTCTTGTCGGCACCAACACGAAATAGGGACTCCTGAAAATCTGGAAGTATTTTATCTATAAGAAAGGAACACAATTAGCCATCTGTAATGTGGCTATTTATAATGTGAATAGCAATCTTCGGGTGACAGCGGTACTACATGACCATAATGCAGGTAAAACAAAGGTGACCAGTTTAACCTAATTTTAAAAGCTTTAACCATTTCAGGCTCAAATTGAGTTTTTGTTGCTAAAGGACAACCAAGACCTGCAGTGGTACTTTTTAGTAAAAAAAAACTAATAAAATATGTATGTGAGGTAATAAGGTAGTTAGTTTTTAACTGTTGCAAATCAGCAACGCCTGCCTTGAGAAGGTTAAAATTCCCAACAATGGACGTTTTGAAAAGAATTACATTATGTATATAGTCAACATTTCTTTTAACATTTCTGTAAGATATAGTTATGAAATAAAATACACAAGAAAAATACTAGGCATTGTCAACAATGCCGTCAACTACAGAAGTTTAAAATAACTGCATAATATAAATATTATACTTATTATTATACTTACCAATAAAGAAGAGCTTATGTGTTGCTTGGCTGGGGCCTGATTTGTCCAAATTCTCCCCTTCAAATTCATCAAGGCGGGATTGAAGCTCTGTGACTTGGCGCTTCAATTCCTCAATCTCGCTGTCTCTCTTATTATTTTCCCCTCTATGCTTCATGACTGCTTTTTTTGCAGCAGCACATTTGGCTTCATGAAGCATAGTCTTAAGATCGGCACCACTCTTGCCATGAATGATTTCTAGGTGCTTGTCTAGCCGAATCAACTTTTTCGAAACACAACCAGGTATTGGGCAGTCCACTGCACCAGAATACCGGCCTGTCTTACAAGAAACGAGGAGCCTTCGCTCCTCGTTGCTTGTAATGTTATGCACATCCCTCAAATGTACTGTCACATTCATATAGTGCACTTGACACAGTGGGCAAGGCAGCCTTTTACGAACCATGTTGCATCCTTTGAAAAAATAAAAATGCAATTACATAGATAGATTGATAGATACTTACCTTATCGTAAATAAATATAGACAAAAGGAAAGAAACCGTAAAACACATATCACAGTTCCAAAGTTGCTAAGGTTTCTATAATGATACCAGAAAACACACGACACAGTTGCAAAGCTGCTACATTAGTAAGATGATACCAGAAAACACATCACAATTCCTGAATTGCTAGGTTTGTATAATGATACCAGAAAACACATCACACTTCCAAGGTTGCTAAGTTAGTAAGATACAACAGAAAAGACACATCGCGATTCCAGAATTGCTAAGTTAGTAAGATGACACCGGAAAACATACATCGCAATTCCATAATTGCTAGGTTAGTGGAATGAAACCAGAAAACACACATCACAGTTCTAAAGTTGCTAAGTTTGTATAATGATACCAGAAAACACACATCACACTTCCAAGGTTGTTAAGTTAGTATGATACACCAGAAAAGACACATCGCGATTCCAGAATTGCTAAGTTAGTAAGATGACACCGGAAAACATACATCGCAATTCTAAAATTGCTAAGTTTGTATAATGATACTAGAAAACACACAACAGAATTCCTGATTTGCTACGTCAGTAAGATGACACCAGGAAACACACATTGCAATTCCTGTATTGCTAAGTTAGTAAGATGACACCGGAAAAGACACTTCACAATTCCGAAATTAAAATAAGATAAACATAAAATAAGTACAGAAGTTGTTCAGCTCAACTAGAGAAATTATATAACTATACATAAAGTGCATTCGCAAGAAAAGTCAAAAGACTGAAGTTATAAATTAAGTGTACAATCTTATGGCAGTAGGGAAGACTAATTTTTTTTCTAAATAATTAAACATATTCATGTTTTTCAAGATGAATCATCATATCCACAAACTACACAGCAAACCGAATAACTACTTACCAAAAATGATCAGAAATGCAATTCCGGAAAATGATTTGTATTCCCCTGATGATCCGCTGTTCCACAAAGTAACACGCTGCAAGTCTGAAGAGTTCTGAGCAGCCTGAGAGTGAGCAAAGCCTTTTATACTGCCCCACCCACTGTGCTGATTGACACAGATTCGCCCCAATGAATGCTCTCAGTTTATAAAATGAAATATTTTATGCATGTTTAAATGTCCCCTTTAACAAAAAAAAATTATAATTATTTTTAAAGTAATTTGTTACATTTATTTTAATTAATTATACATGGAAAAAATTACACGTCACAGTTCTGAAGTTGCTAAGTTAGTAAGATGACACCAGAGAAGACACGTCGCAATTCCAGAATTGCCAGGTTAGTAAGATGATACCAGAAAAGTCACATCGCAATTCCTAAAGTGCTAAGTTAGTAAGATGATACCAGAAAAGTGACGTCACAATACCTGAAGTGCTAAGTTAGTAGGATGATACCAGAAAAGTCACATAACAATTCCTAATCTGCTATGTTAGTAAGATGATACCAGAAACCACACATCACAATTCCAAAACTACTAAGTTAGTCTAATGAACCCATGAGGTACTTCGCAATTCCGAAATTAAAATAAGATAAACATAAAATAAGTACAGAAGTTGTTCAGCTCAACTAGAGAAATTATATAAAGTTCTATACATAAAGTGCATTCGCAAGAAAAGTCAAAAGACTGAAGTTATAAATTAAGTGTACAATCTTATGGCAGTTGGGAAGACTATTTAATTTTTTTTCTAAACAATTAAACATATTCATGTTTTTCAAGATAAATCATCATATCCACAAACTACACAGCAAACCGAATAACTACTTACCAAAAATGATCAGAAATGCAATTCCGGAAAATGATTTGTATTCCCCTGATGATCCGCTGTTCCACAAAGTAACACGCTGCAAGTCTGAAGAGTTCTGAGCAGCCTGAGAGTGAGCAAAGCCTTTTATACTGCCCCACCCACTGTGCTGATTGACACAGATTCACCCCAATGAATGCTCTCAGTTTATAAAATGAAATATTTTATGCATGTTTAAATGTCCCCTTTAACAAAAAAAATTATAACTATTTTTAAAGTAATTTGTTACATTTATTTTAATTAATTATACATGGAAAAAATTACACGTCACAGTTCTGAAGTTGCTAAGTTAGTAAGATGACACCAGAGAAGACACGTCGCAATTCAAGAATTGCCAGGTTAGTAAGATGATACCAGAAAAGTCACATCGCAATTCCTAAGGTGCTAAGTTAGTAAGATGATACCAGAAAAGTCACATCACAATTCTGTAATTGCTACGTTAGTAATATGACACCAGAAAAGTCACATCGCAATTCCTACAGTGCTAAGTTAGTAAGATGATACCAGAAAAGTGACGTCACAATACCTGAAGTGCTAAGTTAGTAGGATGATACCAGAAAAGTCACATAACAATTCATAATCTGCTATGTTAGTAAGATGATACCAGAAACCACACATCACAATTCCAAAATTGCTACGTTAGTCTAATGAACCCATAAGAGGTACGTCGCAGTTCCAAAGTTGCTAAGTTGGTAAGATGATACCAGAAAGACACTTCGCAATTCCAAAATGTGTCAGTCACTAATTTTCACACTTTGTGAATTTTGCACTATTTTTGAACTTTATCACCACAAAGGTCTGACAGGGCATTACTAACATTTCAGGAAATATTACAAAAAAAAATTTAAGTGTAATTGTGGAAGTGCACGGTCAGTTGATGGTCACAATATTAAATTATGGTTTTGTTAATGATTTATTCGTAATATGTAAATCAATTTATAGACTTTAGGTATTCATTGGGCGAAAATCTGTCACGTGAGTGGGTGGTTCAGTATAAAAGTCTTGGTACTTTTTCACCTCACAACAACATCAAAAAGCTGGCTGCAAGCTTTATTGTTCAAAGCATTATTTGGTAAGTAATGTAAAAAAAAATTAGTAGAATTTAGCAGTTTTAATCAATCTCACTGTTTATTTGTGAGTGAAATGCTTAGACTAAAATGTTTAAATGTAAGCGAGATGCTGTGCCCGTCTAATACGGTGACTGAGAAACATTTGGTAGGCTAATGAAGATCAGAAACGTGAAGCGGCATATTAATGTGATTGCATTTGACTTGCAATCAAGTCTATTGATGTTTTTCCAATGCTTGGAAACTTCTAGAAGGTTCTTGCTGTAATTAAAAAATGCTATGAAACTTCACGCTAGATAACGCAATTCTGGAGATGCTATAACGAAACTCCGGCAGTGCTATGAAGCTTGAAGCTAGATGACGGAATCCTGGAAATGCTTAGAAACTTCTAGAAGGTTCTTGACGTAATTCAGAAATGCTATAAAGCTTCACGCTAGATTACGCAATTCTGGAAATGCTATAACGAAATTCTGACAGTGCTATGAAGCTAAAAGCTAGAAAGCTAGATAATGCAATTCCGGGAATGCTAAGAGACTTTATGGTGGCTTGTCTTCTGTAGTGTCATATATTGCAATGGATGAGATAGGAAAGCCTAACTTTAATCTTTTCCAGGATAATCATCATCATGGCAAGGGCAACCAGTAAAATTTACAAACAAGGAAAAGAAAATGCGTCTGCGCAGAACTGCAAAAATGAAGAGCGTGAAGTAAGTAATCATAATTTGTCACTGATAGATACACAGGTAAAACTAAAAACATATATTAAACACAATACCTTGAGAATATCTGTGAGATTATGAAAATGCAAGCTGGTGAGGCATTGTACACAAACACACGCACAAACATGCATATATATATATATCAATGTGTATGGTGTTATGAAAGATATGTTTCTTCTGATTCATTAAAGGCAGCAGTTGAAAAACTAAATTACATCCTTACCGAAATTTGCCTTGACATGTGGACTCGCCCAATTCCTGAGGACATTGTAAGAACACTTTCATGTAATTTCATTGGTTGTTCAAAATTAAAAAGGTTAAACTGATTTAATGCTTACTTTTCAGCTCCGTCATTATACGAAAGGCTATCCTCATCTGCTAGCTGCAATGAAAGAGGTGAAGCTAAACCTGCGCGATATCTCTTATTATATGAAGAAGATAGAAAAGTAAGTTAAGACATTGAAAAACTGAATGTGCTACTGCAACTACTATTACTTTATGTTATGGTTGCTGTCGCTGGTGATTGATGTTTGTCTGCTGTCTGTTTAAATTTCAGGCATAAGGATGCATTGGCGCCGACTGCTCCAGTCCATCCAAATTAGATTTAATGAAGATGCTGTTAAGTGTAATAAAAGGTTGTTAAGTTAAATCAGTGTCTGACTTCTTTGTTTTGCATATTGGTCACTAGACAATTCATAGTGTCTTACCGGTTTGTAATAATCAAATGAACCCATAAAAGGTACATCGCAATTCTGAAGTTAAGTTAGTGAAAAGGACACGTCGCAATTCCGAAGTTGCTAAGTTAGTGAAATGACACCAGAAAACGTCAATTCCGGACTTGCTAAGTTAGTAAGATGATACCAGAAAAGTCACATAACAATTCCTAATCTGCTAGGTTAGTAAGATGTTGCCATCGCAATTCCTAAAGTGCTACGTTAGTAAGATGATACCAGAAAAGTCACATAACAATCCCTAATCTGCTACGTTAGTAAGATGATACCAGAAAACACATGTCGCAATTCCGGGTTTGTAACTTAGTGCTACGTTAGTACGATGATACCAGAAACCACACATCGCAATTACGGAATCGCTAAGTTAGTAAGATGATAGCAGAAAAGTCACATAACAATACCTGAATTGCTAACTTAGTAAGACGATACCAGAAAACACACGTCACAATTTCGAAGTTGCTAAGTTAGTCAAACCGGAAAACACATGTTTCCAGAAATATCACTAACAAAGTTGGTTTTGTAATATTAAAAACATTGTAGAAATTTTTTGGTCAGGTCTGCACTAATGATGCTGCACGTGCTTCATCAGACATCCGTCTAGTATGTCTCCACCGAGTTTCAGACCTGCAGCTCGTACGGCTGGGCCGTTACGGCCCCTCATGTTCGTTTGCGGCCTACTCGCTCATATGTCCCCATTGACTTGCATTGCCCAACTTAGCAAATTCTACGGCCCACTATAGCTCTTTGGTAAGTGCTGCGTTCATGAGGATAGGCACACTTATTCATACGTATAACTAGTTTGTGAAGGCCGAATTTCAGACACCTAGCTCGTACGGCTCAGCCGTGACGCCCCCACATGTTAGTTTGAGGCCTAGTGAAAAAAGTGCAGCCACTAATGATAAAATATGCGTTGGTTTCAAATTAAGGAGGCATAATTTTAATGGACATGTATAGATTACATTTAGGAGCAGACTATCTAGTATCAGGAACACTTTTAATCATTTTCCTAAGTCACTGCTACCTGAACTTATGGCCTGTCTAATGAGAGGTGTGGTGTCTCCATTCACTTAACATTGCCGACAATAGCAAATTCAAGAGGTCACTGTAGGCCTTTCGTAAGGGTCACATTCATAAAACTTGGCAGACTTGATCCAGAGCTGATCTACTTTATGCGTGCCAAAGGTCAGATGTGTAGGTCATACGGGTCGGCCGTGGCGCCCCCTAATGTTAGTTTGAGGCCTAGTAAGACGGGAAAACACTTAGTACTTCCGACATTGCTACGTTAGTAAGATGATACCAGAAAAGTCACATAACAATTGCTAATCTGCTACGTTAGTAATAAGATACCAGAAAAGTCACATCGCAATCCCTAAAGTGCTACGTTAGTAAGATGATACCAGAAACCACACATCATGATTCCGGAATCGCTACGTTAGTAAGATGATACCAGAAACATCACGTCACAGTTCCGGAATCGCTAGATTAGTAAGATGATACCAGAAATGTCACATAACAATACCTGAACTGCTACGTTAGTCAGATGATACCAGAAATGTGACATAACAATACCTGAACTGCTAGGTTAGTGAGATGATACCAGAAATGTCACATAACAATACCTGAACTGCTAAGTTAGTAAGATGATAGCAGAAAAGTCACGTCACAATACCTGAAGCGCTAAGTTAGTAGGATGATACCAGAAATGTGACACATCAATACCTGAACCGCTAAGTTAGTAAGGTGATACCAGAAAAGTCACATAACAATACCTGAACTGCTACGTTAGTAAGATGATACCAGAAATGTCACGTCACAGTACCGGAATCGCTAGATTAGTAAGATGATACCAGAAATGTCACTTCGCAGTTCCGGGATTGCTAAGTTAGTAAGATGATACCAGAAAAGTCACATAACAATTGCTAATCTACTAAGTTAGTAAGATGATACCAGAAATGTGACATAACAATACCTGAACTGCTAAGTTAGTGAGATGATACCAGAAAAGACACATAACAATACCTGAACTGCTAAGTTAGTGAGATGATACCAGAAATGTCACATCACAGTTCCGACATTGCTAAGTTAGTGAGATGATACCAGAAATGTCACGTCACAATACCTGAATTGCTAAGTTAGTGAGATGATACCAGAAATGTCACATAACACTTCCTAAAGTGCCAAGTTAGTAAGATGATACCAGAAACGTCACATAGCAATACCTGAACTGCTAAGTTAGTAAGATGATACCAGAAACCACACATCACGAGTCCGGAATCGCTAAGTTAGTAAGATGATACCAGAAAAGTCACATAGCAATACCTGGAATGCTAAGTTAGTAAGATGATACCAGAAAAGTCACGTCACAGTACCGGAATTGCTAGATTAGTAAGATGATACCAGAAAAGTCACATAACAATTCCTACAGTGCTAAGTTAGTAAGATGGTACCAGAAATGTGACATAACAATACCTGAACTGCTACGTTAGTGAGATGATACAAGAAAAGTCACGTCACAGTACCGGAATCACTAGGTTAGTAAGATGATAACAGAAAAGTCACATAACAATCCGTAATATGCTAAGTTAGTAAGATGATACCTGAACTGCTAAGTTAGTGAGATGATACCAGAAATGTGACATAACGATACCTGAACTGCTAAGTTAGTAAGATGATACCAGAAATGTGACATAACAATACCTGACCTGCTAAGTTAGTAAGATGATACCAGAAATGTCACATAACAATACCTGAACTGCTAAGTTAGTCAGATGATACCAGAAACCACACTACACAGTTCCGTTATTGCTAAGTTAGTAATATGATACAGTCAATCATCAACAAAGATCTTCCAGGCAGGCAGAGGCAGAACATGCACTCAAGGTCAAAAGCCTAGTGTTATCAAGTTAAGGAGGCACAATTTTAATAAACATGTATTGTGGTGATTGTACAGCAGACTGTCTAGTTTCAGGAACACTTTGGATCATCTCCCTAGGCCACTGCTACCTGTAGTTATGCCCTGTCAAAGGACTCCATTCACTTAACATTGCCTACCATGGCAAATTCAAAGGGCCACTGCGGGACTTTGGTAAGGGCCACAGTCTTCAGACTCGACACGGTCATTCCTGAAGGCGTCTAGTTTACGTGTGCCGAATTTCAGACCCATAGGTGGTACGGGTCAGTCGTAGGCCCCCCAGAAGTCCCCCTAGGCCATAAAGCGCATATCCGGAACCGCACGACGCATTTGTGGAAAGGTCACGAAAGGTCACCAAAAGTAAAGCCCATTGTTTGACATGAAGATCTGCTAATTAAGGTGATATCTATACATGAAATTAAAGGGCAGACTCTGTAGTTTTAGTAGCACTTTGAATGATGTTCCTAGGCCACTCCTAGCTGAAGTTATGGGCCTAGAAGTGACAGGTGGGGTGCCTCCATTGACTTAACATTGCCGACCTCACTGACTTTGAGGGCCTATAAAAACAGTTCTGTGAGGTCTACACCTTTGAAACTCTAGAGGTGTGGTCTTCAGTCTCCCATGTGTGTGCAGTAAAAAATCCAGACCTCTGGGTCGCACGGCCTAGGCCGCAGGTACCTTTTTGTACTTTGCAGCCTAGTGCTGAGGTCTAGACCGCTGATTCTCCAGTATGTGATATA